>NW_024570742.1:0-28779 GCF_018345385.1 Vulpes lagopus | reverse complement strand
AGCGCTGATGAGCCGCAGCCTCCTCCGGACCCGCAGTGAGGCTTCAGGAGGACATTGGGCCACGGTTCCTTCTGTCAGGCCCCGGTCTCCATCAGGACCCGCTGTAGGCTTCAGGAAGATTGGGGGCAACATCCACGCAGACAGGAAGCCCCGGGCCACCTCAGAACCGGGGGGAGGCTTTCAGAAAGATGTGGGTGCCGCGTCCACTCTGGCAGGAGCTCCCCCAGGCCCCTGCAGACTAAGTTAGAGCTTCTGGAACCTGGGGGCCACATACACGGTGGACAGGAACCCGCCCCGGATTCCTCAGAACACGGGTGAACGTTTTGGGAGGACGTGGGGCCAACATCCACACAACCAGACGCCGACTCTCCTCAGGACCCCCGGTGTTAGACTTACGGAAAATGGGAATGCGTCCATGCGGACCGAAACCCCCCAGCCTTGTCAGGGCCTGCGGTGAGGCCTAAGAAAGATTTGGGTGCCGCATCCACACGACAGGTTCTCCGACCTCCTCAGGACCCACTGTGAAGGTTTTGGAAGATTTGGGGCCACGTCCCATGGGCCTGACAGGAGCCCCCACCTCCTCAGTCTTTTGGTGAGCTTGAGGAAAATGTGGGGCCACGTCAACACTGACAGGACCCCTCCCGTCCTCCTCAG
Organism: Vulpes lagopus; assembly: GCF_018345385.1. Taxonomy (NCBI): domain Eukaryota; kingdom Metazoa; phylum Chordata; class Mammalia; order Carnivora; family Canidae; genus Vulpes; species Vulpes lagopus. The sequence goes on along the minus strand of NW_024570742.1, from coordinate 28,125 downwards.
GACGTGCACTTTGGCTTTGGACCATATGCGGCTGCGTCTATGCTGAAAGGAGTCTACCAGCCCTCCTTCAGGTCCCGCGGTGAGTTCCGGTGGGACGTGGGGCCATGTCCAGGCTGACAGGAGCCTCCGGCCTCCTGAGGACCTGCTGTGAGGATTCCAGAGGATGTGAGACCTAGTCCACAGTGACAGGAGACCCAGGCGTCCTCAGGACCCCACTGACTATGACTTAGGAACACGTGGGGCCGCGTCTGCACTCACAGGAGCCCGGCTTCCTCAGGACCCCCTAGAGGACTCTGGAGGCGCGCCGTTGGGGGCCACGTCCACATCAGAAAGGGACTCCTCAGAACCACAGGGTAAGTGAATGGGGTAGAATGAATGGTAGGGTCAGGGGAGGGGAGACAGTTGGTGGTTAGGCTTAGGTTGGATGTTAGGGGTTAGTGTTTATGCCTATGGTTACGGATTAGGGTTAGGGTGAGGGATAATTGTAAGGGTTAGTGGTTAGGAGTTAGGGATGGGGGTTAGGCGATTAGGCATAGGGGTTAGGGTTGGGACAGGGTTTAGAGTTGGGTTAGGGTTTAGGCTTTAGGGATTAGGGCAGGAGGTTAGGAGTTAGGGTTAGGGTTATGCTTAGAGTTAGGGTTGGGCTTAGGTTTGCAGTTAGGGTTAGGGGTTAGGGTGTGAGTTAGGGTTGGGGTTAGGTTAGGGGTTAGGGTTAAAGTTAGGGCTAGGTTTAGGGTTAGGGCAAGGGTTCGGATTAGGATAGGGGTTTGGGGTAGTGTTAGGGTTAGTGTTTAGTTAGGGCTTATGGTTGGGGTTAGGTCAGAGTCAGGGTCAGGGTACAGTTTTGGAAAAGGGTAAGAGATAGGGTTAGGGAGTTGGTTTTTTTTTTTATGTATGTACCTTATATATTTCTTATTTTTACTTTCATGGTACTTTAATTGTGTTTCCTATTTTGGGAGTTAGAATCTTTTAACAAGCAGGTGAAATAATCTGGTGGGGTTTTTTTTGGGAGGGCAGTTGTTATTGTTTTCTTGGTTTTTCTTTTTCTTCCTTTTCTGGAAAAAATAATGAGATAAAAAATTAAAAGAAAGCAATTAATAAAAAAGAATCAAAGTAAATAAATGAAAATAAAGCCCAAAGTACAAAGGAAGCTAGACCCTACTTTCCAGGCAGAGCTGAAGCTCTGCAGCTTCCGTGGTCCGACCACTTGGTGTCAGCGAGTGGTCTGTGCGGGGTCTGGGGATGGGCCATGGGGCTGATTGTCAGCTGCGCTTGTGCCTGGGAGATGCACCTGTGGAGTCAGAGGCGGCGTGGGCGTCAGCGCCTCTGGCCTCCAGCGGGCGGCGCTGTGCTGCTATCTGATACTCAGCGCTGGAGGGCGTGAGGCGGGTTGGTCCTCTGGCTCTGGGGCTGAGCATCCCACCCCCCAGTCAGCAGAAGAGCCCCCAAGCCCCCGGGTCTCCGCCGCTTCTCTCAGAACCCTGCCTTCACTCTGCCTGCGTCCGAGCTTCTTTTGGTTTTGTTTTTTATCTCAGACTGTTGTGCCCAAGATTGTGAATCCAAGAAACCACCCAGAAGCCGACACTGATGCAAACACAGGAGGGTTTATTTACAAGCTCGAGCTTGTGTCCAAGTATACCCGACACAGCGGAGCAGAGACTTGGACCCCGAGGTGGGTTTTAGCTTAGTTTTAGGGGTGGTCTGGGGGACCTCCAGAAGGGCTTGAGCAATTCCTCAAGTTCTGTTTACATTTTGCAATGGGGCCTTCAAGGGCATTGAGCTCTTTTCTCATTCTAATAGAGGCTTCCTGCCCTTGACCTGGGCTCACTTCTTATGCTAATGTGGGGCTCTCTAGGACATTAAGCTGTAAACTTTTGTTTTTTTGCTGTGACTGAAGTAATGTAAATTTCAGCTCTTCTTCCCAGGGGCCTGGGATGACTGGACGTGTGCTAAAGCTGAACTTAAAGTGGAATGGCCTTAATTTTCTCGGCCTCTGGGCGTCCCGTCCCATCCTATGTAGCTCCTTCCTCCTTCCCTGGAGCTCCTAGGAGAGCAATTGCAAATGACCTCAGCTTGGCAGCATGTGTTGGGGGACAGGCCCAGGGATTTGGGATCAGGAAGACCTGGATTGTGGGCTTCCCGGCTGTTCAGCGGGATTGGATGCTGCAGACTCTTATTCCCTAAGGCTATCTTGACCACTGACTTTGTATATAGAAAAGCTCTCCTTTGTCTTTAAAAGATGAAGAGTGAGTCAAAGCGTTTTTTCTCTGCCCATCTGATTGCTCAGATTCCAATCTGAGACATATTTCCTGTTAATCAGGATAATTTACTATCCGTAGTAGTATGGTTAAAATATTCTGACACAAGTAATTCAGAGGGATGAGGGTTTCTCATCTCTTTCTTCACAGCTCAGTCACTCATCAGGAAATGCATCTTTATGGATTTGGAAAGAACTGAGAGACATTATTACCAATGGTCATATTATTATGTGAAGGATTCTTCCCTGAGATCCCAAGAAGGCAATTTTTCCTCGGGCTTGAGGAGGCCTCTTGGAGTGAGGTTAGAATCAGAAATTGTGTGTTTGGGTTTCAGATAATGGAACTGGTTAGCTAAGTAAACACGGACAGGCACTTAGGTTCTTTTTGAATTTCAATTGCCTTAAAAGCTATAGAATAATTTCTAAACACCTCATTGGACTGTTGTAGGATTTCTTTATTGCTAATATAAGTTAACATTCATATGGCACATATTATGTGCCAAGAATTGTGTCATGCTTCACATAAAAGAACTCCTGGGATCCTCCAACAACCCTATGGGCAGGTACTGTTATCTTGATGGGCCAACTAAAGGATAGGAAGAAAACATCTTGACCAAGGTCAAACAGCTAGTTAAGTGGATTCGAACTCAGGAAGCCTGACTCCAGGCTGTTATGGCCACCAGAAAATGTTTATTAAGTACTTCCTAACGTCCTAGGTAATGTACGAATAAAGTCCAACTCTTTACTCATTAGAGCTCTATGGCACAGGCATTATTACTGTCACAGTTTTGCAGAAAAAGAAGAAGGTTCAGAGCCTAAGCTCAAGGGACTTGCCCAGAGCCCTACAATTCAGAGGCAGAAACCTTCCTTTTCCTCATAATATTCTCCTTCCACCACTTACCTTCTCCTTTCTCTATGTCTTAATATAAATGTTGCTTCTGGTTATCTTCTCTGAGGCCCCAGTTAGACTAAGCCTTCTTATATATGTACTTGTAGTAAGCTGTATATTTACCTTTATGTTGGCTACTATAATCTTGTCTAGTTGTCTTTCTGACACTTTTTGGTTAGTATCAGTCTCTCCCACCAGCATGGCCTGGAGGGAGATAGGCACTGCATCTATGTCTGGTTAACTTGGTATTCCTAGCACCTTGCACATAGTAGGTATGCACCAAATACTTAATAAATTACTGGATCCCTAACCTTCTTGAGTTGATGTTGATAAACATTAGAACATGAAATGGACCAAGATAAGAATGAAATTGCTGAATGAAATGATAAAAAGCAATTTTATCCCTTCACTCATTCAGTATTTTATCAGGGGCCTACTGTGTGCCATATCTGAGCGAAGGAAAACGATACGTGATTCCATTAGGGTATTATAATAGCAACTTAAAAATTGGCCTTCTAAGGCATTTGCTATAGTTGAAAGCTCTAACTAAAAGGCTCAGTGGTTAGGAAGGAACTGAATAAAATCAAAATAAAGTATTATCTGGGCAGGAATTTCCCAGTAAATCTGGTTTAATACAAATTTCACACGAATCATTTTTTAACTGACACTGAAGCACTGTGAACTCTTTGGAAGACAAATGTCAAGGAAATAAATGTTAGGCATTGCTAATTTTAAATGCACTTGCAATATGGTGTCTAATATAAAAGAAGTATTTTTATCTGATTTTTGCTATTTATTATCCTTTCCTGCTTTTCAGGTTGAGGAGGCATTATACGTGTTTCTAAGTGTTTTTCTTTCCTTCTGATATAAAATTCTTACTTTGTTCCCATCGAAGGAACTGTTTAAGAATAAGGCAAAAATTAATTAAACTATTCTTAAAGTGTCTTCACACTTGGAGCCTGATTCATTTAAGTCAATTTTCAAAATAAATCTTATTTATTAGAAAAAAACCCCAAAGATTTACAGGGAAATTGAGAAGACAGTACAGAGAATTCTCATGCCCTCGCACTCGATGTCTCCAATTATCGATATCTTATATTAGTACGGTACAAATATTAGCTAATGAATCAATATTAAAATATTTGCATTAACCAAAGACCATACATACTTTATTCAGATTTCCTTAGTTTTTGCTAAGTTCCCATCCCTCACATCACATTACAGTTGTCCTCATGTTTTCTTAGGCTCCTCTGGATTGTGACAGTTTTTCAGCCTTTCCTTGTTGTTGTTGAATACCTTGAGAAGTAGGGTATTTTGTAAAATCTCCCTCAGTTGGGACATGTCTGTCGTTTATCTCATGATCTGTGATTGTGGATTATATACAGAGATATACTGCCATCTTTATTATATCATATAAAGGATAGATACTATCAACATAATTTATCAGTCTTGGTATCTATCTGATCATCTTGCTGAGGTAGTGTTTGTCAGCTTTCTCCATAGTAAAGTGATTATTATTATTATTATTTATTTTAACTTTTTCATAACATATTTTGTAGAAGGAAGTTACTATGTGTATTCCACACATAAGAGTGGATGAGCTATGCTCATCCACTTGAGGGTGGAATGTCTGCACAAATTGTTTGAAATTCTTCTACATGGGAGATTTCTCTTTCTTCTGTGTTTGTTTGTTTGTTTCTTTTTCACAGATGTTATTTATTTATTTGAAAGAGAGAGGAGAGAAAAGCATGAGCGAGAGGGGCAGAGGGAGAGGGAGGAGCAGGTTCCCTGCTGAACAGGGAGCCTGCCTTGAGACCTGGATCATGATCTGAGCCTAAGGCAGAAGCTTAACTGACTGAGCCACCCAGGTGGCCCTCTTTCTTTCTTTTACAATTTTTAATATTAGTATAGATTCGTGGATATTTATTTTATGCTTTGGGTTATAATCCAACACTACTTATTTTGTTGCTTATATTGTCTCTTCTCTGGCCACGGGAGCTCTTTCATTTGACACCTGTGTGCCTTTAACATATTTCCATGAGTATGGAGTCTCTTGTCTGTTCCTAAATTTTTGAAAGACAAACTTTATGTAAATATCATTTTTGACTGGCACTTTGTTTCTGTCCCCATCCCTATCTTTGCCTCCTTCCCTCTCTCTTCACTGTTTCATTTCTTTATTTATTATGATCTGAAAATAGGAAAGGACATGGGATTTCAAATTTTGCTATTTTAAGGTAAATCACTTCTCCTTGGTGCCTAGCCAGTGTTTCTCAAATGTTAGTGTGCAAGAGAATAACCTGGAGAGCTTGTTAATATGGCCAGCCAACATTTTAATTTTTTTTAGGTTAAAGGAAGGGGCAGGTTAGGATTCTACATGTTAACCGGTACCCTCAGAAAATAATAATGGAGTTCTTTGAGGGCTTTGCTTTGAAAAGCAGTGAGCATGAGGGCAGATGGCTGTTCTGACACACATATTTATTATTTCTAGTGCCTTGGACCCATATACCCACCGCTTGTGATAGAAAGGGATATAGATTTGGGGATTTTCTATCGCCATAGGAGAGAACCCTAAAATACTCAGGATCTATGCTCAGAGTTAGTTTTATATTTTAGAATTTGAGTATATATAAGATCCCCCCGTCTTTTTGTGCTCAGTATAGAGTGTTTAGGACCCCACAGCAGCATTTCAGGTCTGAGAGGGAACTGAGGGATCATCAGCTCTGGTCCTCTCCTCTGAGGCACAGGAAAGAAACTGAGAGTTCTGGAGGATTGGATTGTCCAAGTTCACACGCTTATTGGTGGTAGAGCTAGGTCTGAAGAAGGTCTTCCTAGAGATTGTTGCATCAAGACAGACACCATTGAACATAACTAGTTTAGATAGGAATTTGTGAAATAGACAATTTTGGGTTACTCTTTCTGCTTTTATACTTTCATATATAAAGGTACGACTGCATCTAGGTTTCAGGATTACCCCTTCTGTTAGTTATAAGAGTAGATGATGTAAATATCAGTGTTTGCCATTTGAAATTCTCTGTTTAACTATTTTTAAATTGAGTTTTAAAAATATTAAACCTGGCACTTAGTTCTCGGCTTGGACAAACTTAATCTGAGTAAGGTTGGCTTCTCTGAAAATATAGGCAATTAGATATAGAAGCATGAAGACTTGGAAAGTGAAAGGGTAGGCAAGGTCTCATGGCTGAGGTTTTTTTCGGGGAATACCTTTGTTTAATTAATTCATCAGGCAGTATTCTGATGGCACACATGGAGACCTAATTCGAATCCCTTTTAGGGTGCTTCATGAAATGTAACTATCTGGCAGAAGAAAGACTACTTTGGTTGAATGTTTTATTGAGCTAAAGTGACTCTAATTCTAGATGAGCCTGAAGCTGTGACGTTAACGTGTTGTGGTCGTTTAAAGAACTCTGGACCAGAATTGAGTCTTGGCTTTGCGCCTTGCCACCCGTGTGAATTACTGAGCAGTGTGCATTACTTCTCGTGTCTTCTCGGTTTCCTTATCTGTTAGTTGAGGGGATCGGTCTCCATACCGTTCATTAACTCTTTTTTTTGTTGTTGTTGTTTTTTTGTTTTTGTTTTTGTTTTTTTTAATTTTTCTTTATTTATGATAGTCACACAGAGAGAGAGAGAGAGAGGCAGAGACATAGGCAGAGGGAGAAGCAGGCTCCATGCACCGGGAGCCCGATGTGGGATTCAATCCTGGGTCTCCAGGATCGCGCCCTGGGCCAAAGGCAGGCGCCAAACCGCTGCGCCACCCAGGGATCCCTAACTCTTTGTTTTTAATGACAGTCACAGATTTGTCATTATTGGACCATCACTAATAAATATCACAAAAAGTGAATTCATTTCTCTTTCTCCCTCTCCCTCGTTTTTTGCATTTTTCCATTCTGGAACTTTGATTTGCTTTTTAGAATACTTATTTATTTGAACTGGGAAGGAGTTGCAGGTCATTTTCCATTCACATTCGTAACTTTTTATGATCTAATGAAGGTCATTTCATAAATGAATTGCTGAGGACGGCTGAGCCGTCCAGTACCCTTTTTTAATTTAAATTTAAATTAAAAAAATTTTAATTTAAATTCAATTTGTCAACATGTAGTATAATACCCAGTGTTCGTCACATCACTTGCCCTCCTTAATGTCCGTCCCCCAGTTACACTATCCTCCCACCCACCTCCCCTTCCGCAATCCTTTGTTTCCCCGAGTTAGGAGTCTCTCATAGTTTATCTTCTGTGAGACCCAGGAAATTTAACAAAAATCCCCTACCCCTGGACAAGCAGAGCAGTACTGATTCCATTTTGTGCTACACCTGCCACCTGCTGTGTGACCCCCACGTAACCAGCTTATTGCTTAAGGCACTGCCCCACCCTAGTCAAGCCGCTGGGCACACCCTAATCGGAAATCAGCTCATAACCATGTAACCCTGCTTTGTGCCCACCAAAACTGTGCACCAATTCCGAGCAAAGTAATAGGCCAGCTCAAATGGATACTATAGGGTAAGATGTAATTCAATCGGCCACTTGTGTGTGGACCGACATGACTGTGCAACATTCTGCATATCCCATGGGCCACTGGCCCCTATAAAGCTGCTACGCCTCTTAGTCTCGGGGTCCAAGTCCCTGCTCCGCTGTGTCGGGTACACTTGGACTCAAGCTCGAGCTTGTAAATAAACCCTCGTGTGTTTGCATCGGTGTAGGCTCCTCGGTGGTTTCTCAGATTAGCAATCTTGGGGACAACACTGCCTCTCTCAATTTTCTCCACTCAGTTTCCCTCCCCTCCCTTATGATCCTCTTCACTGTTTCTTACATTTGACATAAGAGTGAAACCGTATGATAATTCTTTCTCCACGTGACTTATTTTATTCAGCATAATACCCTCCAGTTCCATGTCCATGAAAATGGTAGGTATTCATCCTTGCAGATGGCTAAATAATAATACATTGTATATATAGACCACATCTTCTTTTTTTTTAATTTTTTTATAATTTAAAAAAAATTTTTATTTATGATAGTCACACACACACACACACACACAGAGAGGCAGAGACATAGGCAGAGGGAGAAGCAGGCTCCATGCACCGGGAGCCCGACGTGGGATTCGATCCCGGGTCTCCAGGATCCTGCCCTGGGCCAAAGGCAGGCGCCAAACCGCTGCGCCACCCAGGGATCCCCAGACCACATCTTCTTTATCCATTCGTCTGTTGCAGGATATCAAGGCTCATTCCACAGTTTGGCTATTAACATTGCCGTTGTGAACATTGGGGTGCAAGTGTCCAGTCATTGCACTACATCTGTGTCTTTGGGGTAAATACCCAGCAGTGCAATTGGTGGGTTATAGTATAGCTCCATATCCAGCTTTTTGAGGAACCTCCACACTGTTTTCTGAGTGGCTGCTCCAGTTCACATTCCCTCCAACAATGCAAGAGTGTTCCACTTTCTCCACATCCTCTCCCACATTTGTCGTTTCCCGTCTTGTTAATTTCCCCCATTCTCACTGGTGTGAGGTGGTATCTCATTGTGGTTTTGATTTCTATCTCCCTGATGAAAAGTGACGTGGAGCAGATTTTCATGTGCTTGCTTGCTCGCTCTGTGTAGGTCTTCTTTGGAGAAACGGCTGGCACCTTTAAGTTGGAGAAGAGATGGCATCTCAAGGGGTGTTATTTCCTGTCATGGCCACATACCAGAAGGCTCTTGAGTATGTGTGTGTGTGTTTGCCTGTGCCTGTGAGGAGAGGTCGTTGGATAGAATTTGAAAGCAGATCCTCTGCATATTTATAGGTCTATATCTATTTCTCTCTCTTTCTGCACACATCTATTTCTAACCATTTTGTCTCTATCTCTATAGGGAGATCTATATATGGACGTATAGAGATTAGATATAGAAATATTTATTTTGCATATTTAAATATAAATCTATAGTTCTGTTTATAGATAATAATTATTATATTATCAGTAATACATTGAATAATAAATATATTAAGTGGAAACATAGATTTCTGTTTATATGTTTGTTTATATAAACATCTATTCATGTTCCTGGGATCGATCTATCAGTAGATCTATCACTCTATCATCTACCTAGCTAGCTAGCTATATATCCCAGGAAGAGAAAAACCCAGATCGAACAGACGGGAATGTCCCCCTCCAGAATGTGTCATGCAAGAAGATAGGCAAAAATCTTCTGTACTTTCCTGATGTGCCGATGCAATTAACTCAGAGATGTACCTGTGATGTACTGTGGGCCAGGCGCCAGTGGTCAAGAGAGAATCCTTGAGACATTTTCCATGCAAATAGGTGTTTTTCTTAAAGTATGGGGACAGGACCCCTGGGCCTGAAGAGCTTCATCAGGATCATGAGGAGCCTTGGTTATAAACTTTAAAGTTGCCGTGTGGGGTGGGGACTCTAGAGATAAAAGAAGTTTCCAAAAGGATTTTCACAGGTGAAAGATTTACAGGATCCTGGTGGTCTGGCTATCAGCAAACAAGGGTTGCTTTTGGCCTCTAGCAAAGCATTAACATTCAGGCAGCTGTGAATTCTTTGAAGAATGTCCCACTCTGTGGGTTTCAAGTATTTGTTTATGGACTGCAAGTTTGTTAGGAAATGTAATGGTAGGGATGCCTGGGTGGCTCAGTGGTTGAGCATCTGCCTTTGGCTCAGGGCATGATCCTGGGGTCCTCGGATGGGGTCCCACATTGGGCTACCCTCAGGGAGCCTGCTTCTCCCTTTGTCTCTGTCTCTGCCCCTCTTTCTTTCCCTCTCTCTCTCTCTCTCTCTCTGTGTGTCTCTCATGAGTAAATAAACAAAATCTTTTTTTAAAAAAGCAGATGTAATTTTAATCTATATTTCTTTGGCCTTAGTTCCCCCTATCACCTGGGTCTTCTCTCCCTCCCTGCATCTCTTGGTTCGTTGGCCTTTGGTGGTGAAGAATCCAAAGGATATGAGGCAGGAGGAGAGTGAGATGGGATTAAGCCAATGAAGTAATTTCCCAGGGAGCTTGGGTAAGAGAAGTGCAGCAGGCGGAATGAAGTGAGAAAGTCAGGTTCTTGTCTCACGGAGTTGAAGAATGAATCTGGTGGACAAAGAAGAGTAAGTAAAGTGACAGGAGTTTATTAAGCAAGGATACCGAGAAAGCTCTCAGGAGTGGGAGGGGCCCAGGCTGGGTTGCCCACATGGGCCTCCACTGACCGTTTTTCATTTAGAACTGATCAGGGAGCTTGTGGCCTTCTCATTTTTGGGATGTCTTGGTTTGAGTAAGGACTAGTGATAACATCTTTAACGGTTTACTTCTTTTTAGAGTCTGGTTATTCTTTGTTGGGCACAGAGGACTGTCCTAAAAAAGACCCTCTCTACCCATACCTGGGACAGGGTGGTCTCGTTTGTTTCTTTATTTCTGGTTTCCTTACATCTCAGCATCCTTAGGATCTTTGTGAGCCTGAATCTGTAGCCCCCTACCTATTTCTCCCTACCTAGACTCTCCTGTCCCTCAGTCAAGAACAGGAGAGATGTGGCTCTGAGAAAAGGTGCACTAAGAAACATTGTCACAGTTTCAATGTGCCCTCCCCATGATTTGTGAGACCCAATTACTTCCAAACTCCTTTTTCCTCCTTTTTGTTTTGGATGGCAATGCTGCTCTGTGACTGACCTACACGATCAATGACTCGGTAACAGTTCAGCTCTGTGCAGAGAACCCAAGGGTCCTCTGGGGAAGTATGAAGGAGAACTGTGGACTTGCTTGTTTTGCCCTCAGAAATCAGCATTAAGACTACAGGTAGTCCTCTGGGACATAGATCGAAACCCGGTGGGGATGGAGCCTGTCTCTGTACCTGCCATATAGAAGGCCAAATAGACTTCTTTTGGAAACGGATGGTGTTGAATAAATAGGAGAATCTCTGTATGCTGGGTCTGTTTCAGGTCACTGATTCATACTTAGGGAACTGGTTCTCTGAACAAGTCCTGGGAAAACGTATCCTAAGTTATTTGAAAGGAGTAGTAAGGTAGATAAGGAGTTCAGAATTGAGAAAAATATTTAAATCATGTGAGGAAAGTAGAGGTGTTGATCCCGCAAGTGGGTTTCTTGCAATTTACTAACTTATAGCTCGTATATTCTGAACAGAAAAAAGAAAGGGAAGGAACCGCATGTGCTCGAGGTCATCAATTTCATCTATAAAAGGAAATAATACCGCCTGTCCCGCAACACTGTCATGAGGACTAGAAGTGATGGCTGTTGATGTAAAGACTTGCTAGGTCCAGTCACCATAAAATGTAAAAACAACACACTTTATTAATATAGCAAATACCAATACAGCTGCAATATACATTTTCTTATTTATTATTTATTTATTTATTTATTTATTTATTTATTTATTTATTATTTGAGAGAGCGAGACAGAGGGAGAGAGAGGCAGAGACAGAGACAGAGGGCGAAGCAGGCTCCATGCAGGGAGCCTGATGTGGGACTCCATCCTGCATCTCCAGCATCCCACACTGGGCTGAAGGCAGCGTTAAATCGCTGAGCCACCGTGGCTGTCCTGCAATATATTTGTTAAAAATATATTTTATTTATTTATTCATGAGAGGGAGAGAGAGAGAGAGCGAGAGAGAGAGAGAGAGAGAGGCAGAGAGACAGAGACACAGGCAGAGGGAGAGGCAGGCTCCATGCAGGGAGCCCGAAGTGGGACTCCATCCTGGGTCTCCAGGATCATGGCCTGGGAAGAAGGCAGTGCTAAACGGCTGAGCCACCCAGGCTGCCCATTTTCAGTTCTTCTTAAAACACACAATTTGACTTCTTTCTAGCAAAGTTTTATGCGAGTTGGTGTACCTATCAATTAAAAGCTGTAGGGTATGGATCCCAAACTGCCCCTAAGGTGCATGTTCAGAGCCCTCCAGGTGCAGCCTGGAAACCACTGAGCTTGTCTGAGGCCACATCCACAGCTATGGGAACCAAGTGCCAGAGGCAGTCACGATTTACTGGATCAGAAACCCAGTTCTCTCCTGAAACATCTGAGTCAGGAAATTGGTTTGTCTCAGGGCAGGGTGAAAAAAGCTTACACTATCAGGATTTCTCTCATCCGGAGAAAAATGCTTAGCGTTTTTTTGTCTGTTTCTTTTTTCTCATGTTGTTTGGCTATTTCTCTTGTCCTATTGCCCTACTTCGTTTGGTAATTAGTTTTGGAAAGAAACCGCTCACATAATGAAAATGATCTAGAAACTCAAGTTAACAAAATATTCTAGCCAGTGTGGATATGTGTGATTCACAGTTGCTTGAAGCCTACAGAATTTGTTTACACAAATTAATACCAACTTTTAATAAACAGACTTTACTGTACACTGCTAAAAATATTCCCTGTCAGAGGGGCAAGACAGCCAAAGAGTATGGTCCCCAAGTCACCTGTCCCCACCAAATGACCTAGCTAACTTTCAAATCATCCTGAAAAACCTATGAATTCAGCCTGATATTTAAAGAGAGAACAGCTGGAATGCTACAGTGAGAAGAGTTGGCATTTCTATCAAGGCGGTTCCCACCTGGGCCTCACTTGGACCTGGTGACTGTGGTTCCCACCTGGGCCTCAGCCAGACCTGGTGACTCTAGTCCCCAACTGGGCCTCACCTGAGCCTAGTGACTCTGGTCCCCATCCGGGCCTCATGTGGACCTGGCGACTGTAGTCCCCACATTGGCTTCACCTGGACCTGGTGACTGTGGTCTCCACCTTCACCTCACCTGAACCTGGTGACTCTGGTCCCCACCCAGGCCTCACCTGGACATGGTAGCTATGGACTTCATCTGGACCTGGTGACTGTGGTCCCCACCTGGGCCTCACTGTACCTGGTGACTGGGCTCCTCAGCTACCAATGACTAGGATCCAGAATGGACCCTTAGTTGCTACTGACACCAGGACCATCCCCAGGGTCTCACTTGTTCCTGGTGACTATGGTCCTTGTCTGGGCTGACCTGACTCATCCTTGGCTCTGATCGTATGGTCTCCCCTATCGTGAGTGTGTATTGTCTATGGTCCCTTCTGGGCCTTACCTAATGGTACTGGGCCACGATATTGGCCCTTTGCAAGGCCAGTAGGTTCTCTGAGTCCTCCTGCACGGTGCTGCAATCCAAACACATCGAAGAATGACGGCACATGAATACCTTCCGAGGACACATGCGTCCGGGTGCTCCCTGTGGGCAGGTCCCCGTCCGTCTGACCGGAGCCAGAGACAACCCCATAGCCCTGAGGGACACAGGCTGGGCTGGAACATCACACACGGGCCCTCACTGCCTGTCTTTTGCTCGCCCACCTACAGTCCACCTTCCCAGCCACTGTCCCAGGACACGCCATCACCCTGGGATCACAGAGCGCTCCCACCCCGGTATCAGGAGCACACGGGCGGAGGACCCAGGAGGCTCTGGCGAATGCCGATCTGATGCTCTGATGCTCAGGGTGATGTCTCTCAGCCCGGGGGAGATCGAAGGTTTCTCTGAGATTCCACAAACACAACGACCGAGGGGAGAAAGCAATGGACTGGACTTCATCAAAATTAAAACCTGATGCCAGCAAGAGTGCCACCACACTCCCCACCCTGAGGGCAAGGATGCCTGAATATCCTGAGGGGGGGCCTGGGGGGAGCACCAGGGACTCCGCCCACATTCCAGTGCATGAAGAGCAAGCCTGCTCACAGGCCAGGGGGACCCAGCAGGCCCTGACTGACCTCCCCTCACCACATGGTGGGGCGGGGGGTGGGGTGTCATCCCTGTCGGGGTCCATGCATCTAGGACGAGCTGGAAAGGTCATGTATTGGGTCTCCCTGAATAGCACAGGCTTTACAGGGGAGCGGGGGTTCCAGGGAGCTGCCGGTCTCTGACTGCAGCCTCCTTCCCTGGACAGGGCCTTAGGGGGCCGCCCTCACCCCATGGGGCTGTGGAAGGGCTGCAGGAGCTGTTCACGGTCATCTCATTGGGGTCGGGGTGTTTTGGACCCCAGCCTGGGAGGCCAGCGCCCCCACCCAGACCCACAGGCCCCAGAGTGGCCCCCGGGGAGCAGGCATCAGCGGCCACTCACCTGTGACCTGTCGCTGTGTGAGCGCCTCCTCTTTATGCACCGGGTACCGGGGAGAGTGGGAGAGTTGGTGTACTGGGGAGAGTGGGAGTACTGGGGAGAGTGGGGGTACTGGGGAGAGTGGGGGTACTGAGGAGAGTGGGAGTACTGAGCTACTGGGGAGAGCGGGAGAGTCCGGTCGCTGTGAGTCAGATCCAGAGCACGAGTGCTTCCGAAGCTCTGCAGACGCACAGTGAGCGCCATGCAGCGATGGAACCCGGGGGTGGCACAGTTCCGCCCACAGTGGGGTCCCGCATCATGACTGTGGGCAGGCGGGGTCCAATCAGCACTTAGCCCTTCACCCTGAAGGTGGAGGGTCCCGGGGGGAGGGTCCTGTCCCCACGCCAGGCGGGAGGGGGATGCAGGCACCTTCCCACATCCTCAGTTCCCATCCTTGGGCCCTGCAGGCCTCCCACCATTCTAGGTAGACTGGGGGTCACAGATGTCCCCCCGACCCCCAGAGTTCACAGCATGGGGTTGCACTTAACATTCGAGGGGCTCTTGCATGGTTCAGTCAGTTCCACGTCGACTCTTTAGTTTGGCTCAGGTCAGGATCTTGAGGTTGTGGCGTGGAGCCTCGCGTGGGGCTCCGGCTCCGTTGGGTGAGGAGTCCGCTCCAGCTTCCCCCTCTCCCTCTGCCCCTCCCTACTGCACCCTTTCTCAAGTAAATCTTCTAAAAATTAACATGAAGTCACGTGAGCATCTTTATCCCCTCTGCAGAGGTGCCTTCGTGTGTGTAAGGACCCTGTAAATGCCTTTCACGGACCCACCGGGAGTCCTACCAGAAACCCCTTTTCCTTGATATTTATTGAAGTACAGTCAACACACAACGTGACAGTAGTTTCAGGGCTACAACTAGTGACTTGACAATTCTGTGCCTTATTCAGCTCCCCCCACGAGAAGCGGCGTCACCGTCTGTCCCCGTACAAAGTTGTCACAACAGTACTGACTCCATTCCCTAGGCTGTACTTTCTAAATTTCTGTGACTTATTTTATTTACGATCCAGACGCTTATAGCTGTTACTATCGTTCATCTACATTGCCCATGTCCTACCCACGGCCCCTCTGTCCATCAGTCAGCAGGATCCATCACATTAACCAGAGAAAGGACATGGGGCAGCCCCGGGTGGTTCAGCAGTTTAACGCCTGCCTTCAGCCCAGGGCGTGATCCTGGAGTCCCGGGATCGAGTCCCACGTCGGGTTCCCTACACGGAGCCCCCTTCTCCCTCTGCCCGTGTCTCTGCCGCTCTCTCTGTATGTCTCTCAAGGATATATAAATAAAATCTTTAAAAAAAGAAAAACGAGAGAAAGGACAAAAAGCATACGATCCTCTCAAGAGTTGCAGAAAAAGCATTTGACAAAGTACATCAAAAGCCTAGTGGGTTTTGAGGAAATGTCAATCAACAGAATAAAGTTCCGCTAGGAAGGCCCGCAGCTGACATCGTCTTCAAGGGTGAAAACCTGAAATCGTCTCCCCTAAGAGCAGGAACAAGCCAAGGAGGTCCCCTCTCAGTGCTGGAAGTCCTAATGTAGTCAACAGACAGGAAACAGCAAAGGTTCCACTCCTGGAAGGGGGACGTCACACTGTCCCTATTTGTTGAAGACGCGGTGCTAGAAACAGGAAACCCGAGAGCCCCCACCAAAACCTGTTAGAACTAATGATTGAATTCAGTAAATTCATGGGACACCAACTGAACCTACAGAGCTCAGTAGCCTTGCTGCGTCCTGACAGTGCTCATGCACTCAGGAACGAAATGAAGGACGTGACTCCCTTCTCAGGAGCATCACAGAGACTAAATAATGAGACTGAACGAAAGGAGCACAAGACTTGTGCACTGAGCCATACCAGGCTCTGGGAGGCCGTCCTGGGCTCGTGGGGTGGAAGCCTCCTCTTGTGAAAATGTCCACAGTTCCTGAAGCCACCCTCGGTTTCAATGTCATTCCTATCAAAATCATGGTGGTAGATCCTAGAAGTAGGAAAACAAACAAACAAACCCTAACATCCGTCAGCCCCCACAAATGACCCCGGACAGCAAATCAGTATTGGAAAAGCAGGACAGAGTGGGACGCAGCACTTTCCTATTTCGAAGGATGTCACAGAGACACAGGATAAAGCAGTGTGGTTCTCGGCCCCCTGCTGGCTCTGTCAGTTAAGCATGGACTCCTGACCTCACCTCAGGTCCTGATCTCGGGGTCGTGAGTTCTAGCCCTGGGCTGGGCCAGGCAGGAGGTGTGGCGCCTACTTAGACCCACAGGGGGTGGTTCCAGCATAAGCTGAAGGAGCAGAACAGGGAGTCCAGAAGGAAATGTGCTCTGATACAACTGATTTTGTTTAACTTAATTTAAACCCAATTAATTAATGTATAGTGTATTATACTTTCAGAGGTAGAATTCAGGGATTCACCAGTTGGAGAGAACAGCAGTGCTCGTGACATCACCTGCCGTCCTTCGTGCCCATCCCCCGTTATCCCCTCCCCCGTTCCCCTCCAGCAACCCTCAGATTGTTTCCAATGATTCAGAGTCTGTATTTCCTGCATCTGTTTTCATCTTATTCGTTTTTCCTTCCCTTCACAGATGTTCATCTGCTTTGCTTCTTTAATTCCACCTATGAATGACACCATAGGGTCATTGTCTTCCCCGACTGACTTATTTCACTTAACAGGATCCCTCTAGTTGTATCCGCGTCATTCCAAATGGCAAGATTTCCTTCTCTTTGATAGCAGTACCATTCCTCTCTCTATGACCATCATCTATCTCCCATCCTCTATCCATCATCTGTCTGAAGGCACCGAGGCTCCTCCCTCAGTGTGGCTACTGTGGACCCGGCTGCTGTGGACATCGGGGCGCAGGTGTCCCGCCCGGCGTTTCATTGCATCTGTATCTTCAGAGTGAGCTCCAGGCCGTGCACCTGCCTGTCGCAGGGCAGCTCTATCGGTAAGTTCCTGAGGAGCCTCGGCACTGTTTCCAGGGCAGCTGCACCAGCCCGCAGTCCCGCCCACAGTGGAAGAGGGTTGAGTGAGTCTTGGCGGACACGGTAAAAGTCTGGTCCACATTTCATTTCGCGTCCTGTGGGCTCCAATTCCTTGTCCTTAAGTATTTCTGGGGAAGCCGGGTGTTGTGCTCCATTTCAGCACGACGTTTCCGAAGCTCATAGTGTTGGACCCTAGCTCACGGGGGCCAACGTGTCCCGGTAGACGCCCCAGAGACTCAGACCCCAGACAGGCAGATGCAACTAGCAAGAGGGGTTTTGTTTTTTTTTTTATGACAGTCACAGAAAGAGAGAGAGAGAGAGGCAGAGACATAGGCAGAGGGAGAAGCAGGCTCCATGCACCGGGAGCCCGACGTGGGACTCGATCCTGGGTCTCCAGGATCGCGCCCTGGGCCAAAGGCAGGAGCTAACCCGCTGCGCCACCCAGGGATCCCTAGCAAGAGGGTTTTATTGAACGTTTGCGCAAATGGGCCCTCGGCCTCAAAGGTGGAAGAGCCCCGATTGGCAATTACAGGCATCTTTTAAAGGCAAACCGCGGGATTAGCATAGCATTCGGGTGAAGACAGGATTGATTTCTTTGAAGGTCAACATGAACATGTTCAGGGACTTTCCAGTCAGGGCGTGGGGGGGGAATGGTTTTCTTTTCTCGGAAAAACCACAGAATGTTTTTCGTTGCTTAAATTCCGGGAAGGCGCCTGGATGTGCTGCCTCTGGGTTAGGCGTGGTCCTAAATTTTCCCCGGGGGTGGGGGGGTGGGGTTGGGTTTCTTCAATAGGTCTCAGCTGGAGCCTGGAAGGAGGCAGGTCCCGCTCTGTGCCTGGGGACGCCGCCTCCCTCACCGCCTCCTTCAGCGCCTGAGCCCAGGCCCGAGTCAGGGCGCGTGTGTACGCAGTAGGCCTCGTCCCTCAGCAGTAACAGGAGCCGGTCTGTGCTCTGGCTGCCTGAGGAGGACGTGGGGCTGCGTCCAGGCTGACAGGAGCCCCGGCCTCCTCAGGACCCGCAGGTAGGCTTCAGGACCATGTGGAGCCGTGTCCTCGCTGACAGGAGCCTGGTCTCCTCAGGACCCACGGTGAGACTTCAGGAAGATGTGGGGCCGCTTCCTCGCTGACAGGAGCCCCAGCCTCCTCAGGACCCGCGGTGAGTTTTCGGGAAGATGTAGGGTCACGTCCACACTGACAGGAGCCCCGGCCTCCTCAGGACCCACGGTGAGTTTTCGGGATGACGTGGGGCCGGGTCTACACTGACAGGAGCCCCGGCCTTCTCAGGACCGGCGGGTAGGCTTCAGTCCCATGTGGGGCCGCGTCCACGGTGACAGGAACCTGGCCTCCTCAGAACCCGCAGGGAGGCTTCCGGAGGATGTGAGACATAGTCCACAGTGACAGGACCCCCCTCGTCCTCAGGACCTGCTGTCTATGACTCAGGAAGACATGGGGCCACGTCTGCCATGACAGGAGTCCGGCTTCCTCAGGACCCGCTGGAGGACCCTGGAGGCGCTGTTCGGAGTCACATCACATCCACGTCAGCAGCAGCTACTCAGAACGACAAGGTAAGTGAATGGGGACAATTGAGATAGGGTTAGGGTTTAGGGTGAGCAATATGTGGTTAGGATGAAATTAGATGATATGGATTAGTGATCATGGTTATGCGTTCGAGTTCCTGGTTAGGGTGAGAGATGGGGGAAGGGTCAAGAGTTAGGAGTAAGGTACGGATTTGGGATTAGGAAACTGAGTTAGGGAATGGATAAGGGTGATGTTACAGATAGGTTATTAGGGTTTAGGGTTAAGGGATGGGGGAGGGAATACGTTCAGAGATACAGCGGGGGATGGGGTTGAAGTTTAGGGTTAGGGCTTAAGGCAGGGGTTTGGGCTAGGTTTAGGGTACAATTAGGGATTAGGGTACGGGTTAGGGTTAGGGAACGGGTTAGGGAACGGGTTAGGGAACGGGTTAGGGTTAGGGGTTAGGGTTAGGGAACAGGTTAGGGTTAGGGGTTAGGCTTAGGATTAGGGTTAGGGAACGGGTTAGGGAATGGGTTAGGGTTAGGGTTAGGGGTTAGGGTTAGGGTTAGGGTACTGGTTTGGTTTAGGGTTAGGGTAAGGGTACGCGTTTGGATTAGGGTTAGGATACTACTTCAAATGATCGATTTTGTCTGTCTCGTGTACTTTTCCTTGTTACGAGCAAGCAGGTAAAAAAAGAAAGAAAGAAAGAAAGAGAAAGAAAGAAGAAAGAAAGAAAGAAAGAAAGAAAGAAAGAAAGAAAGAAAGAAAGAAAGAAAGAAAGAAAGAAAAAGATGAAAAAAGGTCTATAGGTTAAACTTTTACAATACCTTCCCAAATTTTTGGTGACCTGGAACTTTGAAGGTGTAACTAGCTTAATTGATAAATTGGGTTCAGTTCACCGGATACCTGGCGTCTGTCTTTCCAACAGAAGGTAAAATACAAAAAAAAAAAAAAAAAAAAAAAAGAAGGTAAAATACTAGAGTGTGAGTCAATGAGACACCCAAGGGGGTTTTTTTTTTGTTTGGTGGTGTTGTGTTTTCCTCCTCCACCCCTTGCCCTTTTCTTCCTTCTCCCCTCCCCCCACCTCAGTTTTTGTGTTTCTCTTTTGTCTGATTCAGGAAACCTGCAGATACCTGGGTGTGTTAGTAAACGTGTTTCAGGTTTGTTTGTTTCTTTTTTCCTTCCTCTTTTTTTAAATTTTAATTCACAATTCATGAGACATACATACATACACACACACACACACACACACACACACACACACAGGCAGAGACACAGGCAGAGGGAGAAGCGGGCTCCCTGCAGGAACCCCCGATGTAGGACTCGATCCCGGGACTCCAGGATCACGCCCTGGGCCGAAGGCAGGTGCTAAACCGCTGAGCCACCCAGGGATCCCCTGTTTCGTGCTTCCTTAACAATTGTATCATACAGGGCAGCCCGTGTGGCTCAGCGTTTTAGTGCCACCTTCAGCCCAGGGCGTGATCCTGGAGTCCCGGGATCGAGTCCCACGTCAGGCTCCCTGCATTGGACCCTGCTTCTCCCTCTGTGTCTTTGCCTCTCTCTCTCTCTCTCTCTCTCTCTCTCTCTCTCTCTCTCTCACACACACACACACACACACATCAAATCTTAAAAAAAAAAAATTTGTGTCCTACATGTTAGGTTTTTACAAAATGAACAGCGGAGAAATAACAAAAAACCAGCAGAGCCAGGCAGTAGGTTCGAGAGTGCTTTAATGGGGAGCGCTCCTGGGCGAGGTTCCATGACTCGGAGAGGTGGCCAGAGACAGGGAAGTCGCGCGGGGTTGGGGACTGTGGGGGTTTTTAAGCCTTCTTGGTTCCGGCTCTGGATCCGGGTGGGTCCCTTGACAAATTAGACAAGGGAACACTGTGTCCTTAGGTGATTGGCTGGGGGGGTGGGGTGGGGGGTAGTATAGGGGGAGGGGGTGGGGGTGGGGGTGGGGGTGGTTCCTGGCTGGAAAGTCCTGGATGGAAAGTTTCGGTTTCCCATCTAGGCTTCGACTTACTGGAGATGATGTGGTGGTCAGGGCTGCTGCTTTGACGGGAAGATCAGCCATTTTGACCCAGTTTGAGATGTCCGCCATTTTGGGTGCCCCTGTCTCTCAGCCAGCCCAACAATACATACGCATACACACACACACACACACACACACACACACACACACACACACGTGTTTCTAAAAACTATCACATGTATTCATCCATTTGACAATCTAAGGATTTCTGGTATGATAGGCAATGTGCCCGTGGTTCCTGCTGGCTTTTCACCAGAGACTGAGGTTTCTAGGAGTTAACAGTCTGCCGCCTGGGTGGCTCAGCGGTTGAGGGGTTGAGCATTGGCCTTTGGGTCAGGGCCCAATTCTGGGGCGGCGGGGGGGGGGGGGGAGTGTCCGAGTCCGGACCCATTTCCACATCTGGCTCCCTGTGGGGAGCCTGCTTCTGCCTATGTCTCTGTCTCTGTCTCTCTCTCTCCCTTCCCCCTTCACAAAGTGCTCTCTCTCTCTCTCTCTCTCCTCTCTCCTCGCTCAAAAAGTGTAAAATAAGTACAATTTTTAAAAATCTGCCACATGGAATCGAGACTACTGGTTAACGACAAGGAAAACAACCTCTGTGTGTGAGATAGTAGGAGACATGTAGAAAATGCGGGTGGTGGTGGTGGTGGTGGTGGTGGTGATGGTGGTGGTGGTGGTGGTGGTTAAAGAAAATGAATCTGTCCTGAAATGACTCTGGCTTTTTTTTTTTTTTTTAAGATTTTATTTACTTCTTCATGAGATGAGAGACACAGGGACAGGCAGAGACAAGGGAAGCAGGCTCCATGCGAGGACCCTGATATGGGACTCAGTCCCAGGAGTCTGGGATCACGCCCTGAGCCCAAGCCAGACGATCAAAGGCTGAGGCACACGGGCGTCCCATTGCCCAGCTATTTAGAGAAAGAACACTTAAGACTGACGGAACGGGGGATCCCTGGGTGGCGCAGCGGTTTGGCGCCTGCCTTTGGCCCAGGGCGCGATCCTGGAGACCCGGGAACGAATCCCACGTCGGGCTCCCGGTGCATGGAGCCTGCTTCTCCCTCTGCCTGTGTCTCTGCCTCTCTCTCTCTCTCTCTCTCTCTCTGTATGACTATCAAAAATAAATAATTAAAAAAAAAAAAAGACTGACGGAACGGAAAAAGAAATTATAGAAGGGATTTCTGAAGGAGATTTTTGAGATTTGTTTTTTGTTTTCTTTTTTTTTTTTTTGGATTTTATTTATGTATTCATGGGAGAGAGAGAGAGACAGAGAGACAAAGAGAGAGACAGAGACAGACAAAGAGAGACAGAGACAGACAGAGAGAGAGAGAAAGGAAGAGAGACAGAGACAGAGAGAAGGGGAGAGAGACACAGAGAGAGACAGGCAGAGAAAAGAGAGGCAGAGAGATAAAGAGAGACAGACACAGAGAGACAGAGAGATAAAGAGAGACAGAGACGGAGAAAGCGAGACAGAGACAGAGAAAGAGAGAGAGACAGGGAGAGAGAGAGAGAGAGAGGCAGAGACACAGGCAGGGGAAGAAGTAGGCTCCACTGGGGAGCCCGATGCAGGTCTGGATCCCAGGACCCCTGGGATCAGGCCCTGAGCCAAAGGCAGACCTTCCAGCACCGCTGAGCCACCCAAGGCGTCCCAGAAGCAGACTCTTTGAAAAGTAATTGTAGGCGTGGTCAGGACGGACTGAGATTGGGAGAAGTGGGTTTTACTAGTATACTGGTGTACAACTGAGATTTGGCTCTTCTCTCTGCTAAAATGACGAGATTCTCTTGCATTGGTAGTCTACTCTTGATAAGAGTGTGAACAGAGAAGAAAAGACAAAGACAATGTGCTTTTTTGTTTGTTTGTTTGGCTTGGCTTGGCTTGGCTTGGTTGGTTTGGTTTGGTTTGGTTTGGTTGGGGTTTTTTTGTTTGTTTGTTTTTGGGTGTGTGTGTGTGTGTGTGTGTGTGTGTGTGTGTGTGTGTTTCTCCCTTTACCTGCCCAGAACAGCAAGGTTTTTAGATTCCTTTTTTTTTTTTTTTTTTGGTGGTTGTTGTTGTTGTTGTTTAACTTTTTCTGTTATTTACTTATTTATTTTATTTTTTGGATTCGTTTTTATCCGGTCTTCCCCTACGTAAGAGTGAACACTTCTCCACGTTAAAGGAGCTTCATTTTGGGGGACAACTCTAAGAGCACCTGTAGAATCTCCTAGGGGCCACCTTGGCGAAAGAGACAATGAAGATTTCCGTTTTGTTATGATCCGTGATCCTTTGTAGGCATGTGCCTTGAAAACTTCTGAGATGTTTTTGGTTGGCTGGTTGGCTGCCTGGCTGTCTGTCTACTGGTTCCTTCATCCGTTCGTGGATTCTCAGCGGATCCCAGAATGCCAAACCCTAAATAGAGTCTCTTGACTACTATAGGTCGTTTACCTATTATGGGAAGGACCATGAGAAGCACTGTCAGACAAAGAATCATAAGCCCTCTTAGATTATATTGCATGGGTGAATGCTGCCGGTGTTCCAAACATGAAATGAAATTCCTAAACTTGTAACGTGTCCTGGTAGAGTGCCATCCCTCCACATTCGAACTGTTTAAATGCTCTGCGTGTGTGCCTGTGTGTGTTGTGTGTGAGTGTGTGTGTGTGTGTGTGTGTGTGTGTGTGACAGAAACTGGTCGGATTTTCCTCTCGACTGCATTATAATGAATTCTCATCGGGTCTTTAGGCACGTCCATCCGTCCATCCGTGGGTGACCTCCCTGTCACGTGCAGGTGTTGTTCGGAAGGTCTTGCAACAATAAGGTCTGCCTTTCAGAAGATTCGCGGAAATCACTCTGGACGAATCCCGGTGTCTGGTCATCCTGAGATCGTCCAACTACATACAGTAGGAGTTGCCGGAACTAATGAAAAAGCTGCATGGAAGCCGAACAGAAAGGAACAACGTGGAACTGAATGAGTTCCAAGAAACCCTGAACAGAGTTCAGAAACTCTCAGTGAGTCATCTTCCTTTTTTTTTTGGCGATTGTTAAATCCTCTTCAGAAGGTCTGTGTGAATCCGTTCTCATTGTAACCAGCCACCTTTGGAAGGATCCCCTGTATCACCAAGGCCTTCCCTGAGTAGAATGGCTTCTGTTTCTCTTTCTTTCGACCTCCCCCAGTCCCCACGCCGCCCTCCCCTCCTCCCTCCCCTCCACCCTTCCCTCCCCCCTCCCCGCCCCCCCGCGCCCCCCCCCCCCCCCCCCGGGGTCCATTTGTCAAAGTGATCTCTACTCCCAAGGTAGGGCTCCCACTCACGACCTGGAGGTCAAGAGCCGTGCTCTCTACTGACCGAGTGGGCCACAGGCCCCTGGAATCGCATCCTAAGACTCAGATAGGATCGGACAGCCTGGAGACACTGAGATCCACTTCTCGGGGAGCCAGCCAAGCCCCTCGGAAACCCTGAGCCTGATACCTTCCTTCCAGAGGTCGCCACGGCCTCACTGGGCGAGTCAAGAGTGCCACCTCCTGGCGGACGAAACCGAGAGTCGGCTGCTTTACCTCAGCGAGCCTCCCAGGTTGCCCCTACAAGGTGCTTGGAAATGCTGAGGCTCAACAACACCGGAACCACAACAACCGGAAGAACAGAAAAGAAGAGCCAAAGGGATGCTGAAGTTCTTCCTTCTGGCCTTGCCTTTACAGGCGTGTGCCGTCTGCGACCACGCCTGTCTCCGAGGACAGGAAGAAAAGAGTCCAGATGGCTGAACCGGGGTTCTGCACTCTGCGGACCACAGGAACCCCCTCCAGCCTGATCCAGGAACTCCCTTACTCTGAGCCAGGGACAGGGGGTCTTGTTTTGTGTTTCGGTTGTGGTCCAAAAGACAGGCGTCACCTACGGTGGAACCTTGTAACCCTTTCTAAGCCTAGAGTCGCTCAGCGGCATTACATACCTTCACACATCCTCCTCGCCAAGTTATCTGTCCATTCCATTTTTTAACTCTCTTTTTTTAATTTTTAAATTTTTATTTATCTATTTATTTATCTATTTATTTATTTATTCATTCATTCATTTATTCATTATTTTTAAGGATTTTTTTTTAGTCAGGGAGAGAGAGAGAGACAGAGAGAGGGAGAGAGAGAGGCAGAGACACAGACAGAGGGAGAAGCAGGCTCCATGCAGGGAGCCCGATGTGGGACTGGATCCCGGGTCTCCAGGATCACACCACAGGCTGCAGGCGGCGCCAAACCGCTGCGCCACCCAGGGATCCCTTAAGTTTAATTTCTTAAACTGTATTGATCGGGCATGGGATCTCTGCCTCTCTCTCTCTCTCTCTCTCTCTCTCTCTCTCTCTCTCTCTCGCACTCGCTCTCTCACTCTCTCTCCCTCCCTCTCTCTCTCTCTCATAAATAAATAAATAAATAAATAAATAAATAAATAATAAAATCTTTAACAAATAAATGAATAAATAAACTGTATTTATTCAAGGGAGACACACAGAAGGAGGCCGGGAGGCAGGCAGAGGGAGAAGCAGGCTCCACGCGGGGAGCCCGGTGCGGTGCTGGATCCCCAAAACGCTGTGATGATGCCAGGAGCCAAGTGGAAGGCAGCCGCTCAAACGCGGGTATGCCACCCGGGCACACCTCGTCCGCACCTCTTCCTTCCCACCGCCACCCACAGTCTTGCGCGTTCGTTCATCTGGTTCCCACACACAGGACCTCGTGCTCCAGGTCTATCCCTAGACACACCCTAGGATCCCCAACTAGGGAATAGGTTCAGATGGGACCAATGCTCATGGGACCGTGCTCCTGTTTGAGGACTGTCCTAGGTTGCTGTAGCGGTGGCGGCGAGACAAAGGGTCTCTCTCCACACACACCGCACAGGGTGTTGCGTCACGTCGTGGGGAGATGACGCGGGAAGGACGGGTTTCGGTTGGCGGACATTTCTACATCCCATCTGGGAACCGCTCCCACCCCCCCACCCTCCGGTGTCCCGGATCTATAGGAGTGAGGGCAGCAGGAAGCCTCCCATGGATGATATTTGCAAGTGCGCCCTTGCCTGGGGCCGGAGCCTGAGCCGGAACCGGAACCGGAACCGGACATGGAACCGGTGCAGCCCGGGTGGTTCGGAAGGCAGGCGCCTGCGGGACCGACCGGTGGCCAGCGTGTGGGGGTGGGCGCGTGGGCGGGTGCGGGGCATGCCCCGAGTGGGGCAGATGTCCCCATCCCAAGGAGGCGGAGGAGGAAAGCCACCCCAAGGCCCCTCTTTGGCGCCCCGTCCTGCCGTCCTGTGTCAGGAAACGCTACTGACCCGGGCGGATCCGGACCAGGCTGCGACCCAGCTGCCCTGCGATCCCACATTCCTCACACCTGGACTCACCGGTGTGGCGCCTGCCTTTCCGGCTCTGCCTGCCTGCCTGCCTGCCTGCCTGCCTGCCTAACTATCTCTGCATCCAACTGGCGACTTTCAGTTTCAGTGCGGACTTTCAGTCCGTGAGGTTGGGGGCTTCGACTCTCTGGGTCTTGGCTAGAACCCAAACAGAGAAAGACTTGCCATACGATAGGTAGATACCACTTTCAATTAAGTGTCTGTGAAATGATTATGGAGGAAGGAAATTCTCAGCCTTGAACGTTTCTGGGCCCTGCTCCATTGGCTTTCACACTGACCCAGGGCCAAACGGCTCACAGAAAACTCAGCACTAGTTGGGCTCTATTTCCGTGCCACTGAATGCACGTTGCCTGTCTGCCTCCCCTGAAAAGTCAAGCAACGGGGACGCCTGGGTAGCTCCGTGTTCAGCATCTGCCTTGGGGTCAGGTCATCATCCTGGGGTCCTGGGGCCCCGGCTCCCACTTGGGGCTCCCCGCGGGGAGCCTGCTTCTCTCTGCGTCTGTCAATGCCTGTCTCTGTGTGTCTCTCATGGATAAATAAAGAACACCTCTAAAACAGGAAAGAATGAATGATTAATTAAAAGGACTGACTGACTGACTGACTGAACTGATCGGCTGACCGACTGACCGGCTGAATGAATGTATACATAAGCAAGCCAGGAAGCAAGCAAGCAAGCAAGCAAGCAAGCAAATGAACAAATGAAATCGATGAAGGGGTGCGTGACTGCTGGCTGGCACTGTCGGTGGAGTGTGGGACTCTATATTTCTCGGTTGCGAGGATGAGCCCTAACCTGGGTGTAAACATCGCATACACCTAAAATCTTCTGAAAATAAAAAAAAAAATTAAAAGAAAAAAAGAAAAAGAAAAAGGTGGGCAGCCCGGGTGGCTCGGCGGTTGAGCGCCGCCTTCAGCCCGGGGCCTGATCCTGGAGGCCCGGCATCAGAGTCCCACGTCGGGTTCCAAGCATGGAGCCTGCTTCTCCCTCTGCCTGTGTGTCCGACTCTCTCACTCACTGTGTCTCAGGAGAAAATAAACAGAATCTTTACAAAAAGGAAAAAAAAAAGTTGTGTTGTTTTGTTTTGTTTTGTTTTGTTTCAATCGGATCGATCGATCACTAAAAGGCAACCTGCCAAAACTGACGATGAGAAAACGGAAGAAAACCTTCCTGGTTCCCACAGAGTTCAAGCCCTACAGCCTTGCCCATACCAAGATCAGAGAATAAACTGTCCACTCTCTACGGCGTCCCTCCTCCCGAGG
This sequence comes from Vulpes lagopus, assembly GCF_018345385.1. Classification (NCBI taxonomy): domain Eukaryota; kingdom Metazoa; phylum Chordata; class Mammalia; order Carnivora; family Canidae; genus Vulpes; species Vulpes lagopus. The sequence goes on along the minus strand of NW_024570742.1, from coordinate 762 downwards.
ACGCCCCAGCTCCTTATGGAGCATGCACACGCACGTGCACGCGCACGCAGAAAAGCGGGGCGAACGGAACCAGACCCTAGAGAACCCTGCAGCGAAGGTTGAGCACACGACACACACACACACACACACACACACACACACACACCCCGCCAGCCACAGGAAACTCTGGCAGGCTACCCCTGGGCTGCTTAGGGGGCCTATACTTACTTGCAAGTGCTCACTGACCTGGGACACGTGGAAGGGGAACCTGAGGCTCAGATGGCCCAAACCGGGTGAATGGGGTGCTTTGCTCATGCCTGAATGCTATGCTCTCCACGATTAGAGAAAGCTGGCAATGAGGCCAGCCCAGGGACCAGAACCTAACCTAAAACTCCCTCTGGCTCCATCAGTAATGTCCCGACTGTTGGTGAGGAACCAGTGCTCGGCTCGCTCGGGGAGACAGACGCTCTGGTCTTCTTCGGGTTGGGTTGTTGCTGCGGCTTTGGGTATCTTTGCAGGAAACCGGCCTCTTCTCTTTCGAAATGGAAACCAAAGGATGGATGGGGTCCGGACGCGGTCACGCTCGCTGGCCACTGGAGTTGTTGTCACCCAGCCAGCGGGGGAGATCGGAACATCGGGTCTTTCGTGACCTCTCCACAGATAGGAGTGAGACCAAGGCTATATACTTTGTTGGCATCTCGTCTGTGTCTACGTGTCCCTATGGGTTCTACGAGGGAGAGGTTTCCTCTACCTCCGGATGCTATTGCTGACATCCCTTTGTAA
>NW_024570741.1:0-14943 GCF_018345385.1 Vulpes lagopus | reverse complement strand
GAGGAGAATCCTGTACTTCCACATGCTCTTCACACAACCTCTTCCGGCACTAACATAAGGATGCTGGGACCTACGTCTACTGGGCAGTCAGAATGCGGGAGGGTCCTGCCCTGAACTCAGCTCGCACAAGGAAGCACGCCTACAAGCCAGCTTTCAACTAGCTGCGTTCCTCGGGCACTGAGAACGTAAACAGTGTTCTAAGCCAGGAGGTACCCAGAATACCACTCCACTGCAGCTGGAGACACCCTCCAGGTCTGCTTATTCCACTTGCGTCTCACAAGCCTCTGACAAACGGCTGTGGTGCAGATGTTGGAAACTCTTTCTGCAGGCAGTGTGCAACTGTGAGGGACTGAGGGTGAGCTCAACTCTCCGAAGTAAGTTGCTTTCGGACAAGGCGTTCAGCTAGCTTCTCTCGTATGGCACTTAGGATGTAGCACCTGGCTTCACACAGGAAATACTAGGAAATCGCTGGGTTGAGCTTGGATGCACTAGTCTTGTGGGCCGGGACTTTCCACTTACCTCTCACAACACTTCAGGCACGCATCGGGGCTAGGCCTGTTAGGAGCGCGGTGTACGTGCAGGCAGGATGTGGGAGGGACAGTCCATAAGCCCAACTCTCGGAAGTGTGTATGCTTTGCAGGCAGATGTCTGCTAGACACTTTGATGGGAGCTAGGACCGAGCTACACTCTCATTGAACAAGGACGTTTGCAATGTCTGCATTGAGATCAGATACACCTGAGGAGAATCCTGTCACTTCCACATGCTCTTCACACAACCTCTTCCGGCACCTAACATAAGGATGCTGGGACCTACGTCTACGGGCAGTCAGAATGCGGGAGGGTCCTGCCCTGAACTCAGCTCGCACAAGGAAGCACGCCTACAAGCCAGCTTTCAACTAGCTGCGTTCCTCGGGCACTGAGAACGTAACAGTGTTCTAAGCCAGGAGGTACCCAGAATACCACTCCACTGCAGCTGGAGACACCCTCCAGGTCTGCTTATTCCACTTGCGTCTCACAAGCCTCTGACAAACGGCTGTGGTGCAGATGTTGGAAACTCTTTCTGCAGGCAGTGTGCAACTGTGAGGGACTGAGGGTGAGCTCAACTCTCCGAAGTAAGTTGCTTTCGGACAAGGCGTTCAGCTAGCTTCTCTCGTATGGCACTTAGGATGTCGCACCTGGCTCACACAGGAAATACTAGGAAATCGCTGGGTTGAGCTTGGATGCACTAGTCTTGTGGGCCGGGACTTTCCACTTACCTCTCACAACACTTCAGGCACGCATCGGGGCTAGGCCTGTTAGGAGCGCGGTGTACGTGCAGGCAGGATGTGGGAGGGACAGTCCATAAGCCCAACTCTCGGAAGTGTGTATGCTTTGCAGGCAGATGTCTGCTAGACACTTTGATGGGAGCTAGGACCGAGCTACACTCTCATTGAACAAGGACGTTTGCAATGTCTGCATTGAGATCAGATACACCTGAGGAGAATCCTGTCACTTCCACATGCTCTTCACACAACCTCTTCCGGCACCTAACATAAGGATGCTGGGACCTACGTCTACGGGCAGTCAGAATGCGGGAGGGTCCTGCCCTGAACTCAGCTCGCACAAGGAAGCACGCCTACAAGCCAGCTTTCAACTAGCTGCGTTCCTCGGGCACTGAGAACGTAACAGTGTTCTAAGCCAGGAGGTACCCAGAATACCACTCCACTGCAGCTGGAGACACCCTCCAGGTCTGCTTATTCCACTTGCGTCTCACAAGCCTCTGACAAACGGCTGTGGTGCAGATGTTGGAAACTCTTTCTGCAGGCAGTGTGCAACTGTGAGGGACTGAGGGTGAGCTCAACTCTCCGAAGTAAGTTGCTTTCGGACAAGGCGTTCAGCTAGCTTCTCTCGTATGGCACTTAGGATGTCGCACCTGGCTCACACAGGAAATACTAGGAAATCGCTGGGTTGAGCTTGGATGCACTAGTCTTGTGGGCCGGGACTTTCCACTTACCTCTCACAACACTTCAGGCACGCATCGGGGCTAGGCCTGTTAGGAGCGCGGTGTACGTGCAGGCAGGATGTGGGAGGGACAGTCCATAAGCCCAACTCTCGGAAGTGTGTATGCTTTGCAGGCAGATGTCTGCTAGACACTTTGATGGGAGCTAGGACCGAGCTACACTCTCATTGAACAAGGACGTTTGCAATGTCTGCATTGAGATCAGATACACCTGAGGAGAATCCTGTCACTTCCACATGCTCTTCACACAACCTCTTCCGGCACCTAACATAAGGATGCTGGGACCTACGTCTACGGGCAGTCAGAATGCGGGAGGGTCCTGCCCTGAACTCAGCTCGCACAAGGAAGCACGCCTACAAGCCAGCTTTCAACTAGCTGCGTTCCTCGGGCACTGAGAACGTAACAGTGTTCTAAGCCAGGAGGTACCCAGAATACCACTCCACTGCAGCTGGAGACACCCTCCAGGTCTGCTTATTCCACTTGCGTCTCACAAGCCTCTGACAAACGGCTGTGGTGCAGATGTTGGAAACTCTTTCTGCAGGCAGTGTGCAACTGTGAGGGACTGAGGGTGAGCTCAACTCTCCGAAGTAAGTTGCTTTCGGACAAGGCGTTCAGCTAGCTTCTCTCGTATGGCACTTAGGATGTCGCACCTGGCTCACACAGGAAATACTAGGAAATCGCTGGGTTGAGCTTGGATGCACTAGTCTTGTGGGCCGGGACTTTCCACTTACCTCTCACAACACTTCAGGCACGCATCGGGGCTAGGCCTGTTAGGAGCGCGGTGTACGTGCAGGCAGGATGTGGGAGGGACAGTCCATAAGCCCAACTCTCGGAAGTGTGTATGCTTTGCAGGCAGATGTCTGCTAGACACTTTGATGGGAGCTAGGACCGAGCTACACTCTCATTGAACAAGGACGTTTGCAATGTCTGCATTGAGATCAGATACACCTGAGGAGAATCCTGTCACTTCCACATGCTCTTCACACAACCTCTTCCGGCACCTAACATAAGGATGCTGGGACCTACGTCTACGGGCAGTCAGAATGCGGGAGGGTCCTGCCCTGAACTCAGCTCGCACAAGGAAGCACGCCTACAAGCCAGCTTTCAACTAGCTGCGTTCCTCGGGCACTGAGAACGTAACAGTGTTCTAAGCCAGGAGGTACCCAGAATACCACTCCACTGCAGCTGGAGACACCCTCCAGGTCTGCTTATTCCACTTGCGTCTCACAAGCCTCTGACAAACGGCTGTGGTGCAGATGTGGGAAACTCTTTCTGCAGGCAGTGTGCAACTGTGAGGGACTGAGGGTGAGCTCAACTCTCCGAAGTAAGTTGCTTTCGTACAAGGTGTTCAGCTAGCTTCTCTCGTATGGCACTTAGGATGTCGCACCTGGCTCACACAGGAAATACTAGGAAATCGCTGGGTTGAGCTTGGATGCACTAGTCTTGTGGCCCGGGACTTTCCACTTACCTCTCACAACACTTCAGGCACGCATCGGGGCTAGGCCTGTTAGGAGCGCGGTGTACGTGCAGGCAGGATGTGGGAGGGACAGTCCATAAGCCCAACTCTCGGAAGTGTGTATGCTTTGCAGGCAGATGATTGCTAGACACTTTGATGGGAGCTAGGACTCAGCTACACTCTCATTGAAGAAGGATGTTTGCAATGTCGTTTTTTTAAAAATAAAAGAAAAATCAAGCAAGTTTATTTAAAGTTATTTCACTGATTAGTACCTTCTCACAAAAACTCCCCCAGAAGACACCTTTTTCTTTATTTGCCTCTTCTCTTTGCTTGACTCACAAGAAGAGTCATCTTCCACAGCATAGTTGCGAACCTGAATCTTTTCCAGTGTCTCCCTGAGTTTATCCACCTCTGCACGATATTCATCCAGCTGACCTTCTAATTTTTCTCTCCGGAGCCGTTCGTACTCCAGCTGGCCCTGCAGCTCCTTGATAGTCTTTTCAGACTCGAGCTGTTCTTTCTTCTGCTTTAGATCTTCTTCTGTTATCCCTCCCAAGTGTTTATAGTTGCTCTCAGCAATATCCAGCAGGTGTCTCAATTCAACAATTTTCTTATAAGCTCTCATTCTAGCATCTGTCTTATCCGACTCACTTAGACATAAATCATCTTTGGCATCAGTGCTTCCCTCAACACCATGTCTTAAAAAAACTTTATATCATTTTCATCAATTTCACTATCATCAATGTCATACTTCTGTAGCCCCTCTAATAGCTTCACAGCCGCTAAATGGTGGAGGGAACATTGATCTAAAGAGTTCTAATAAAGAATTGAATTTCTCTAGCGTCTGTTAATTGGCAGGTAAAAGGGGAGGGAGAGGCCTTTCCTCCAGCAACCAATATCTGCCCTCCTCTCCACCCAGAGGCAGGTGAAACCTCTTGGATTTCTGGCCACCTTAGGCAGCACTCTTCCCCTCCACCAGCTAGTGCTTCCCCTGTGCTCTTTAACCACAAGAATCTGGTTTTGCTGGTTAAGAGGGTTCTCCAGCCCCTCGAGTCCATCCCACTGGAAAACTTGTTGTTGTTTTGAAAACTTCTTAAAGCCTGTGGTGTTTCTACTCTAGGTGATACAGGGTAAGAAAACGTGGTTCCAATCCAATCGAATCCAATCCACACGGCTGGCTAGATCGTAGTACTGGAAGCAGTGAGCGACTTCCCAGCTGGTACACCTGACCCAGGCAGGGAAAAATTGGAGGAAAGAGCCAGGACTGCCCTTCTATTGTCCTCAAGTCTTGCAGAGGTCATCCGACCTTCGGTGAGGTTTGCCACAAGTGAGACACTAGCAGTGCTGGTGATTCTTCCCTTAGTAACTGCAGCAGCAGCAGCAGGCAATCCTGGTGCAGGATGATGGCCAGCCCTCTTCGCCATTTTTTTTCAACTGAAAGTATTTGACAGATAACACTAAAGTTAATCACGAAAAAAAAACCACATTCTATTCTATTCACAAAGAAAAAGCTCCAGTCCATCTTTTAATTTTTTTGAAAAATTCCTGACATTACAGAACTAAACTGAAATGTATTAATATTCCACTCTTACATTTCCATGACAAATAGAAAAATTCATGAGCCAAAAAAAAGGGGGGGGGGAGAAGCTTATAAAACTAAATATGGATCTCAGCATTAACAGCTGAACAGAGAAAGGAATTAAAACGCTTTAATTAAAAAATCACGAGTGGATGATAAAGTGTGTAGAAACTGAAAATTTACAAACTATTTAAAACCTGGAATCGCTGACTGTTCAGAAACTACACAGATGGATCATGGGTGGTGGTGAACAGCAGAAAGGGATTATGGATGAATCTGCATTGTTCTAGCTGCTCCCCATGTCACCCGTCTCCAAGGAAAGCCTGACATTGATTAGATATTGAGCCAGGCTAATGCTGGCAGCAGATCCAGTGATGGTAACCTGCCTATCAGTAGATCCTTCCACTGGGTTCGCAATTTTGATCTGTGCCCCAGACATCTGACGGATCTCATTGATTTTGGCGCCTTGACGCCTGATTATGCAGCCAATCAAATCGTTTGGAATGGTGAGTTCATGAGAAGTAGTCTGAGCAGATGCATCCAAACCCCAATAGCCTTTCACCTCTGGAGAGCTGGATTCAATGCCACTGAATCCGGTGTTGCCATGCGTCATGGGAAAATGAGACTGTTGCATTGCCAACTGGTGCAGCTTGGTCAAATCTGGCTGTGGAATGGCATACTGTCCTTGAATGGTATAGGCCTCTAGAGGTGGTCCCTCCAGGTCAGGGTTGAGGCACATGGACGGGGTGGTGTGGGGAAAGCTCGCACTGTCGCTGCCTGTGCTGTACCTGTCCTGACCACCTGCAAAGATGACTGGAGTACTGGACGGCTTGGGCCGGTACGGGATGGTCACGCCCTTCGGGGGGGACTCCAACATGACCACGCAGATCTGTTTCACACACTCAATGATGGATTGCGGAATGCCAGCAATGGTGATGGCCCGCTCAGTTGAGTTGGGGAGCATATCCCCTGCCACCTGGACCTGAGCCCCTGTACTCTCTCGTATTTCCTTGATCTTGCAACCACCTTTCCCAATGAGAGAGCCACACTGACTAGCAGGGACCACCAGCCTCAGGGTAACTGGGGGTCTACTGGCAGCTGTGCTATTGGTCATAGAGCTGCTGATGTCCTCTTCCAGTTTGTCAAGGATCATAACGAAGGCTTTGAAGATGGTGTTAGTGGGTCCAGCCAAAGTGATAATTCTCTCAGGACAATTCCCTTCTGAGATGTTGATACGTGCACCACTCTCCTCACGCATCTTCTTAACTGATTCTCCTTTCTTTCCGATGATACTACCAACTTCCTTTCCATGCATAAGTAGCCGAAAGGTGAGAGTGACATTTAATCCACCTTCAATCACACCGGTGTCCATGTCGAGCAGTGTTCCGGGGAGCTGGACTTTGAGTGGTCAAGTCTTTGGTCACTGGTGGGGGTGAAAGCCAAAAACTGCAGGCGCGAGGCGACTGAGGGGAAAAGGGGAGCGGGCGGGAAGGGGAAGGGCGGGAGGCCGGGGGCGGAACAATAGGGGCGGGCGGGAAGGCGAGGGGGGCCCCGCGGGCAGGCGGAGGAGGAAGGGGGGGTGGAGGAGGAGGAGGAGGACGGGGAAAGAGACCCCGGGGCGGGTGGAGGCCGCCAGGACCCAAACCCACAACCTCGCCCTGCCCTCCCTCTGTGGCCCCACCCATCCTAGACACTTTGATGGGAGCTAGGACCGAGCTACACTCTCATTGAACAAGGAGTTTTGCAATGTCTGCATTGAGATCAGATACACCTGAGGAGAATCCTGTCACTTCCACATGCTCTTCACACAACCTCTTCCGGCATCTATAATAAGGGTGCTGGGACCTATGTCTACGGGCAGTCAGAATGCGGGAGGCTCCTGCCCTGAACTAAGCTCGCACAAGGAAGCACGCCTACAAGCCAGCTTTCAATTAGCTGCGTTCCTCAGGGACTGAGAACGTAACAGTGTTCTAAGCCAGGAGGTACCCAGAATACCACTCCACTGCAGCTGGAGACGCCCTGCAGGGCTGCTTATTCCACTTGCGTCTCACAAACCTCTGACCAACGGCTGTGGTGCAGATGTTGGAAACTCTTTCTGCAGGCAGTGTGCAACTCTGAGGGACTGAGGGTGAGCTCAACTCTCCGAAGTAAGTTGCTTTCGGACAAGGCATTCAGCTAGCTTCTCTCGTATGGCACTTAGGATGTCGCACCTGGCTCACACAGGAAATACTAGGAAATCGCTGGGTTGAGCTTGGATGCACTAGTCTTGTGGGCCGGGACTTTCCACTTACCTCTCACAACACTTCAGGCACGCATCGGGGCTAGGCCTGTTAGGAGCGGGTGTACGTGCAGGCAGGATGTGGGAGGGACAGTCCATTAGCCCAACTCTCGGAAGTGTGTATGCTTTGCAGGCAGATGTCTGCTAGACACTTTGATGGGAGCTAGGACCGAGCTACACTCTCATTGAACAAGGACGTTTGCAATGTCTTCATTGAGATCAGATACACTTGAGGAGAATCCTGTCACTTCCACATGCTCTTCACACAACCTCTTCTGGCACCTAACATAAGGATGCTGGGACCTACGTCTAAGGGCAGTCAGAATGCGGGAGGGTCCTGCCCTGAACTCAGCTCGCACAAGGAAGCACGCCTACAAGCCAGCTTTCAACTAGCTGCGTTCCTTGGGCACTGAGAACGTAACAGTGTTCTAAGCCAGGAGGTACCCAGAATACCACTCCACTGCAGCTGGAGACACCCTCCAGGTCTGCTTATTCCACTTGCGTCTCACAAGCCTCTGACAAACGGCTGTGGTGCAGATGTTGGAAAATCTTTCTGCAGGCAGTGAGCAACTGTGAGGGACTGAGCGTGAGCTCAACTCTCCGATGTAAGTTGCTTTCTGACAAGGCGTTCAGCTAGCTTCTCTCGTATGACACTTCGGATGTCGCACCTGGCTCACACAGGAAATACTAGGAAATCGCTGGGTTGAGCTTGTATGCACTAGTCTTGAGGGCCTAGACTTTCCACTTACCTCTCACAACACTTCAGGCACGCATCGGGGCTAGGCCTTTTGGGAGCGCGGTGTACGTGCAGGCAGGATGTGGGAGGGACGGTCCATAAGCTCAAATCTCCGAAGTGTGTATGCTTTGCAGGCAGATGTCTGGAAGACACTTTTTGATGGGTTCTACGTCCCAGCTACACTCTCATTGAACAAGGACGTTTGCAATGTCTGTATTGGACTCAGATTCACTTGAGCAGAGTCCTGGCACTCCCACATGCTTTACACACAACCTCTTCCGGCGCCTAACATAAGGATTCTGGTACCTAATTCGACGTGCAGTCAGGATGCGGGAGGGTCCTGCCCTGAACTCAGCTCGCACAAGGAAGCACGCCTACAAGCCAGCTTTCAACTAGCTGCGTTCCTCGGGCACTGAGAACGTAACAGTGTTCTAAGCCAGGAGGTACCCAGAATACCACTCCACTGCAGCTGGAGACACCCTCCAGGTCTGCTTATTCCACTTGCGTCTCACAAGCCTCTGACAAACGGCTGTGGTGCAGATGTTGGAAACTCTTTCTGCAGGCAGTGTGCAACTGTGAGGGACTGAGGGTGAGCTCAACTCTCCGAAGTAAGTTGCTTTCGGACAAGGCGTTCAGCTAGCTTCTCTCCGATGGCACTTAGGATGTAACACCTGGCTCACACGGGAAATAGTAGGAAATCGCTGGGTTGAGCTTGGATGCACTAGTCTTGTGGGCCGGGACTTTCCACTTACCTCTCACAACACTTCAGTCACGCATTGGGGCTAGGCCTGTTAGTAGCGCGGTGTACCTGCCGACACGATGTGGGAGGGATAGTCCATAAGCTCAACTCTCGGAAGTGTTTACGCTTTTTCAGGCAATTGTCTGCTACACATGTTGATGGGATCTAGGACTGAGCTACACTCTCATTGAACAAGGACGTTTGCAATGTCTGGATTGAGATCAGATACACTTGAGCAGAGTCCTGTCACTTCCACATGCTTTTTCACAACCTCTTCTGGCTCCTAACATAAGGATGCTGGGACCTACATCTACGGGAAGTCAGGATGCGGCACAGTCCTGCCCTTACCTCAGTTCTCACAAGGAAGCATGCCTACCAGCCAGCTTTCAACTAGCTGCGTTCTTAAGGCACTGAGAACGTAGCCGTATTCAAAGCCAGGAGGTTCCCAGAATACCACTCCACTGCAGCTGGAGACACCCCCAGGTCTGCTTATTCCAATTGCGACTCACAAGCCTCTGACAAACGGCTCTGGTGCAGATGTCGGAAACCTTTTCTGCAGGCAGTGTGCAACTGTGAGTGAATGAGGGTGAGCTCAACTCTCCGAAGTAAGTTGCTTTCCGACAATGCGTTCAGCTAGCTTCTCTCGTATGGCACATAGGATGTAGCACCTGGGTCACACAGGAAATACTAGGAAACCGCTAGATTGAGCTTGGATGCACGAGTCTTGTGGGCCGTGTCTTTCCACTTACCTCTCACAACACTTCAGTCACGCATCGAGCCTAGACCTCTTAGGAGCGAGGTGTACCTGCAGGCAGGATGTGGGAGGGACAGGCCATTAGCTCAACTCTCAGGGTCGTGTATGCCTGGGAGGCAGATGTCTGCTCCCCACTAATACAGGGTAGTTAGAACCTAGCTACACTCTAATTGAACAAGGACATTGGAAATCGCTTTATTCAACTCACCTTGCCGTGAGAGCAGGCCTGACGTTTCCAGAGGCATTTCTCACAACTTCTCCCTGCACCTGACATGAGGATGTTAGCAGCTCCACCCACAGGGGGACCCAAGGTGGACGGTCCTTCGTTGAGCTCAACTCTCAAAAGGAAGCATGCCCCGAATGCAGCTTTCCACTAGCTGCGTTCTTATGGCCGTGAGAACGTAGCAGCACTGTAAGTCAGGACGTTGCATGAATATTGCTCTACTGCACCGAGTGACAGCACCATTGAGGCCTGCAGCGTGCCCCTTGCGTCCCATGAGCTTCTGACAAACATGTCTAGGGACGATGTTCATAACTCCATGTGCAGGCCGTGTGGAAGTGGGAAGGACCGCGAATCAGCTCATCTCACAGAAGGAAGTTCCCCCGAGAGAGAGCTTGCAACTAGGTACTCAGGGTTGGAAGTTAGTATGTACCACCCATCTGAGGGAGGAAGTCATCAGAAGTCACTGGATTGAGCAAAGAGACACTTGCCTCTCACAAAGCTTGAATCCCGTGTCCAACAAAATCCCTTGGCTGCAAAGGGTACAGGCGGTCAGCATGTGGGAGGTTGAAGCCATCAGCTCAACCCAAAGGAGTGTGCATGCCTTGGAGGCAGCTGTCCGCTAGGCGCGAAATTGACAAGCCAGTCATTGGTGCTCTCTGCTCCTGTGCCGCGTAGAATGAAATGCTGTACAAGTGAACCGTACAGGCAGTCAGGATGTGGGAGTGATAGGCCATAAGCTCAACTCTCGGAAGTGTGTACACTTTCCAGGCAGATGGCTGCTAGACACTTATTGATGGGAGCTGGGACCGAGCTACACTCTCATTGAACAAGGACGTTTGCAATGTCTGTATTGGACTCAGATTCACTTGAGCAGAGTCCTGTCACTTCCATATGCTTTTCACACAACCTCTTCCGGCACCTAAAATAAGGATGCTGGGACCTAGGTCTAAGGGGTGTCAGGATGTGGGAGGGTCCTGCCCTGACCTCAGGTCGCACAAGGAAGCATGCCTACAAGCCAGCTTTCAACCAGCTGCGTTCTTTAAACTAGCTGGGCACTGAGAACGTAGCAGTACTCTAAGCAGGAGGTACCCAGAATACGACTCCACTGCATAGGAGACACCCTCCAGGTCTGTTTATTCCACTTGCGTCTCACAAGCCTCTGACAAACGGCTGTGGTGTAGATGTTGGAAACTCTTTCTGCAGGCAGTGTGCAACTGTGAGGGACTGAGGGTGAGCTCAACTCTCCGAAGTAAGTTGCTTTCGGACAAGGCGTTCAGCTAGCTTCTCTCGTATGGCACTTAGGATGTCGCACCTGGCTCACACAGGAAATACTAGGAAATCGCTGGGTTGAGCTTGGATGCACTAGTCTTGTGGGCCGGGACTTTCCACTTACCTCTCACAACACTTCAGGCACGCATCGGGGCTAGGCCTGTTAGGAGCGCGGTGTACGTGCAGGCAGGATGTGGGAGGGACAGTCCATAAGCCCAACTCTCGGAAGTGTGTATGCTTTGCAGGCAGATGTCTGCTAGACACTTTGATGGGAGCTAGGACCGAGCTACACTCTCATTGAACAAGGACGTTTGCAATGTCTGCATTGAGATCAGATACACCTGAGGAGAATCCTGTCACTTCCACATGCTCTTCACACAACCTCTTCCGGCACCTAACATAAGGATGCTGGGACCTACGTCTACGGGCAGTCAGAATGCGGGAGGGTCCTGCCCTGAACTCAGCTCGCACAAGGAAGCACGCCTACAAGCCAGCTTTCAACTAGCTGCGTTCCTCGGGCACTGAGAACGTAACAGTGTTCTAAGCCAGGAGGTACCCAGAATACCACTCCACTGCAGCTGGAGACACCCTCCAGGTCTGCTTATTCCACTTGCGTCTCACAAGCCTCTGACAAACGGCTGTGGTGCAGATGTTGGAAACTCTTTCTGCAGGCAGTGTGCAACTGTGAGGGACTGAGGGTGAGCTCAACTCTCCGAAGTAAGTTGCTTTCGGACAAGGCGTTCAGCTAGCTTCTCTCGTATGGCACTTAGGATGTCGCACCTGGCTCACACAGGAAATACTAGGAAATCGCTGGGTTGAGCTTGGATGCACTAGTCTTGTGGGCCGGGACTTTCCACTTACCTCTCACAACACTTCAGGCACGCATCGGGGCTAGGCCTGTTAGGAGCGCGGTGTACGTGCAGGCAGGATGTGGGAGGGACAGTCCATAAGCCCAACTCTCGGAAGTGTGTATGCTTTGCAGGCAGATGTCTGCTAGACACTTTGATGGGAGCTAGGACCGAGCTACACTCTCATTGAACAAGGACGTTTGCAATGTCTGCATTGAGATCAGATACACCTGAGGAGAATCCTGTCACTTCCACATGCTCTTCACACAACCTCTTCCGGCACCTAACATAAGGATGCTGGGACCTACGTCTACGGGCAGTCAGAATGCGGGAGGGTCCTGCCCTGAACTCAGCTCGCACAAGGAAGCACGCCTACAAGCCAGCTTTCAACTAGCTGCGTTCCTCGGGCACTGAGAACGTAACAGTGTTCTAAGCCAGGAGGTACCCAGAATACCACTCCACTGCAGCTGGAGACACCCTCCAGGTCTGCTTATTCCACTTGCGTCTCACAAGCCTCTGACAAACGGCTGTGGTGCAGATGTTGGAAACTCTTTCTGCAGGCAGTGTGCAACTGTGAGGGACTGAGGGTGAGCTCAACTCTCCGAAGTAAGTTGCTTTCGGACAAGGCGTTCAGCTAGCTTCTCTCGTATGGCACTTAGGATGTCGCACCTGGCTCACACAGGAAATACTAGGAAATCGCTGGGTTGAGCTTGGATGCACTAGTCTTGTGGGCCGGGACTTTCCACTTACCTCTCACAACACTTCAGGCACGCATCGGGGCTAGGCCTGTTAGGAGCGCGGTGTACGTGCAGGCAGGATGTGGGAGGGACAGTCCATAAGCCCAACTCTCGGAAGTGTGTATGCTTTGCAGGCAGATGTCTGCTAGACACTTTGATGGGAGCTAGGACCGAGCTACACTCTCATTGAACAAGGACGTTTGCAATGTCTGCATTGAGATCAGATACACCTGAGGAGAATCCTGTCACTTCCACATGCTCTTCACACAACCTCTTCCGGCACCTAACATAAGGATGCTGGGACCTACGTCTACGGGCAGTCAGAATGCGGGAGGCTCCTGCCCTGAACTCAGCTCGCACAAGGAAGCACGCCTACAAGCCAGCTTTCAACTAGCTGCGTTCCTCGGGCACTGAGAACGTAACAGTGTTCTAAGCCAGGAGGTACCCAGAATACCACTCCACTGCAGCTGGAGACACCCTCCAGGTCTGCTTATTCCACTTGCGTCTCACAAGCCTCTGACAAACGGCTGTGGTGCAGATGTTGGAAACTCTTTCTGCAGGCAGTGTGCAACTGTGAGGGACTGAGGGTGAGCTCAACTCTCCGAAGTAAGTTGCTTTCGGACAAGGCGTTCAGCTAGCTTCTCTCGTATGGCACTTAGGATGTCGCACCTGGCTCACACAGGAAATACTAGGAAATCGCTGGGTTGAGCTTGGATGCACTAGTCTTGTGGGCCGGGACTTTCCACTTACCTCTCACAACACTTCAGGCACGCATCGGGGCTAGGCCTGTTAGGAGCGCGGTGTACGTGCAGGCAGGATGTGGGAGGGACAGTCCATAAGCCCAACTCTCGGAAGTGTGTATGCTTTGCAGGCAGATGTCTGCTAGACACTTTGATGGGAGCTAGGACCGAGCTACACTCTCATTGAACAAGGACGTTTGCAATGTCTGCATTGAGATCAGATACACCTGAGGAGAATCCTGTCACTTCCACATGCTCTTCACACAACCTCTTCCGGCACCTAACATAAGGATGCTGGGACCTACGTCTACGGGCAGTCAGAATGCGGGAGGGTCCTGCCCTGAACTCAGCTCGCACAAGGAAGCACGCCTACAAGCCAGCTTTCAACTAGCTGCGTTCCTCGGGCACTGAGAACGTAACAGTGTTCTAAGCCAGGAGGTACCCAGAATACCACTCCACTGCAGCTGGAGACACCCTCCAGGTCTGCTTATTCCACTTGCGTCTCACAAGCCTCTGACAAACGGCTGTGGTGCAGATGTTGGAAACTCTTTCTGCAGGCAGTGTGCAACTGTGAGGGACTGAGGGTGAGCTCAACTCTCCGAAGTAAGTTGCTTTCGGACAAGGCGTTCAGCTAGCTTCTCTCGTATGGCACTTAGGATGTCGCACCTGGCTCACACAGGAAATACTAGGAAATCGCTGGGTTGAGCTTGGATGCACTAGTCTTGTGGGCCGGGACTTTCCACTTACCTCTCACAACACTTCAGGCACGCATCGGGGCTAGGCCTGTTAGGAGCGCGGTGTACGTGCAGGCAGGATGTGGGAGGGACAGTCCATAAGCCCAACTCTCGGAAGTGTGTATGCTTTGCAGGCAGATGTCTGCTAGACACTTTGATGGGAGCTAGGACCGAGCTACACTCTCATTGAACAAGGACGTTTGCAATGTCTGCATTGAGATCAGATACACCTGAGGAGAATCCTGTCACTTCCACATGCTCTTCACACAACCTCTTCCGGCACCTAACATAAGGATGCTGGGACCTACGTCTACGGGCAGTCAGAATGCGGGAGGGTCCTGCCCTGAACTCAGCTCTCACAAGGAAGCACGCCTACAAGCCAGCTTTCAACTAGCTGCGTTCCTCGGGCACTGAGAACGTAACAGTGTTCTAAGCCAGGAGGTACCCAGAATACCACTCCACTGCAGCTGGAGACACCCTCCAGGTCTGCTTATTCCACTTGCGTCTCACAAGCCTCTGACAAACGGCTGTGGTGCAGATGTTGGAAACTCTTTCTGCAGGCAGTGTGCAACTGTGAGGGACTGAGGGTGAGCTCAACTCTCCGAAGTAAGTTGCTTTTGGACAAGGCGTTCAGCTAGCTTCTCTCGTATGGCACTTAGGATGTAGCACCTGGCTCACACAGGAAATACTAGGAAATCGCTGGGTTGAGCTTGGATGCACTAGTCTTGTGGGCCGGGACTTTCCACTTACCTCTCACACACTTCAGGCACGCATCGGGGCTAGGCTGTTAGGAGCGCGGTGTACGTGCAGGCAGGATGTGGGAGGGACAGTCCATAAGCCCCAACTCTCGG
>NW_024570740.1:0-82345 GCF_018345385.1 Vulpes lagopus | reverse complement strand
ACGAGTTAGGAGTCTCTCATAGTTTATCTTCAGTGAGGACCAGGAACTTTAACAACAAATCCCTACCCCACTGGACCAGCAGAGCAAGTTACTGATTCCATTTTGTGCTACAACTGCCACCTGCTGTATGACCCCCACGTACCAGCTTATTGCTTAAGGCACTGCCCCACCTAGTCAAGCCGCTGGGCACACCCTAATCGGAAATCAGTCATAACCTGCAACCATGCTTGTGCCCACCAAAACTGCTGCACCAACTTCCGAGCAAAGTAATAAGGCCAGCTCAAATGGTACCTATAGGGAAGATGTAATTTCAATCGGCCACTTGGTGGTGGACCGACATGACTGTGGATACTTCTGCATATCCATGGGCCACTGGCCATACATAAAGTGCTACGCTCCTTAGTCTCGGTGTCAATCCCTGCTCCGCTGTGTCGGGTACACTTGGATCAAGGACGAGCTTGTACTAAACACTCGTGTGTTTGCATCGGTGTCGGCTTCTCGAGTGGGTTTCTCAGATTAGCAATCTTGGGGACAACAATGCCTTCTCAAGATTTTCTCCACCTCTGTTTCCCTCCCCTCCCTTATGATCCTCTTTCACAGTTTCTTTACTTCGACATAAGAGTGAAACCGTATGATAATTCTTTCTCCACGTCGGCTTATTTTATTCAGCATCATTACCCTCCAGTTCCATGTCCATGAAAATGGTAGGTATTCATCCTTGCAGATGCGCTAAATAATAATCCATGTATATATAGACCACATCTTCTTTTTTTTTTAATTTTTTATTAATTTAAAAAAAATTATTATTTATGATAGTCCACACACACACACAGAGAGGCAGAGACATAGGCAGACGGGAGAAGAGGGCTCCATGCACCGGGAAGCCCGACGTGGGATTCGATCCGGGTCTCCAGGATCCTGGCCTGGGCCAAAGGCAGGCGCCCAAAACCGCTGCGCAACCCAGGGCCCCCAGCCAATCTTTTTTTCCCTTTTCCTTTGAGGAATAAGGGTTTCCGTTTGGTTTAACATTGCTTTGGGAAAAAATTGGGGTGAATGTATTTTTCCACAAATTTGTGTCTTTGGGGTAAAACCCCCAGCAGTGCAATTGGGGGGAAAGTTAGCTATTCCAGTTTTTTTGGGGGAACCTCAATGTTTTGAGTGGTGCCCCGTTAATTCCCCCAACAAGCAAGGTTTTCCCCATTTTCCCCCCTTCCACATTTGTTTTTCCCCGTCTTGTTTTTTCCCCATTCTCCTGGTGTGGGTGGTATTTTTGGGTTTTGATTTTTCCCCCTGATGAAAAGGCGGGGAGAGTTTTTCTGTGCTTGTTGCCGCTCTGTGTGGTTTCTTTGGGGGGGATTTTAAATTGGGAAGGAGGATTCAAAGGGTGTTTTTCTGTCATGGCCAATCCGAAGGCTTTGGTTGTGTGTGGGGTTTTTCCCTTCCCTTGGGGAGGTTTGGTGTTTTGAAAGCAGTTTCTGTATTTATAGGTTATATTTTTTCTTTCTTTTTGAAATTTTTTCAACCTTTTTGTCCTATTCAAAGGGGTTATTTGGGTATGAGATTTTGATTAAAAATTTTTATTTGTTTTTAAATAAAAAATCTTGTTTGTTTATAGATAAAAATTATTTTTTCGTAATACAGAAAAAAAAATTATTAAGGGGAAAAATAGATTTTTTTTTTTATTGTTTGTTTATAAAAAACATTATTCATGTTTGGGATCGATCTTCAGTAGTTTAATCCTCTATTTTAGTAGTAGTATATCCCGGAAGGCCCGTTTAACAGAGGGAATGTCCCCCCGTGTTCATGCAGAAGTGGCAAAAATTTTGTATTTCTGTGGGATGCAAAAAAACTCAGAGATGTACTGGGGTTTCTGTGGGGGGGGCCCATGGTCAAGGGACCTTAGCATTTTATCCCAAAGGTGTTTTTTTTAAATTTGGGACGGCCTGGGTGAAGGCTTCTCGGGATATGAGGAGCGGGTTAAAAATTTTTAAAGTTCCCGTGGGGGGGGGTTAAATAAAAAAATTTTCCAAAAAGGGTTTTTCCGGGTGAAAAAATTTCGGCCCCTGGGGTCTGGCTTTCGAAAAAAAGGGGGTTTGTTTTTGGTTAGCAAAGTTAACTTCAGGAGTGTAAATTCTTTGGAATGTACTCTGTGGTTTTAAAGATTTTTTTTGGCTGCAATTTTGTTGGAAAATTTTAAGGTGGGGAGCTGGGGGGTAAAGGTTGGCTTTCCCCTTTGGTGGGCTGTTTTTGGGGTCCTAGGATGGGGCCCCAATTGGGTCCCCGGGGGCTTTTTCTTTTGTCTTGTTCTGTTTTTTTTTTTCCTTTCTTTTTTGTGTGTTTCGGTAATAAAAAAATTTTTTTTTTAAAAAGCAGTTTTTTTTAATTTTAATTTTTTTGGTTAGTTTTATCCCGGGGTTTTTCCCCCCTATTTTTGGTTTTGGCCCTTTTGGTGGTGAAGAATCCGGTTGAGGCGGAGGGGTGAGAGGGTTTAACCCTTGAAAATTTAGGGAGTTGGGAAAAGAAAAGGCGCGGCGGATGAAGTGGAAAGAGGTTTTGTCTAGGGTTTGGAATGAAATGGTGGACAAAGGGTGTAAAGGACAGGGTTTAAAAGAAGGATAGGAAGTCTCAGGGGGGGGGGCCCCAGGGGGGTTGACAGGGGCCCTCCGAGTTTTTCTTTTGAATGATGGGGGTTGTGCCCTTTTTTTTGGGATGTTTGGTTTGGTAAAGGTAGTGATAAAATTTTAAAAGGTTTTTCTTTTTTTAGAGTTTTGGTTTTCTTTTTTGGGACGAGGATGTCCTAAAAAAGACCCCCTTTACCCCCCGGGCCGGGTGGTTTGTTTGTTTTTTTATTTCTGGTTTTTTTACATCCGCTTTTAGGACTTTGTGAGCGAATCTGTGTATATTTCTCCCTCCAAATTCCGTCCCTCGAAAGAAGGAGAGTGTGGCTTGAAAAAGGTCCTAGAAAAATTGCCAGTTTAATGTCCCCCCCGTTTTGGACCTTCTTCCAAATCTTTTTTTTTTTGTTTTGGATGGCAATGTGCTTGTGATGACCCCCTTTTCACTGACCACACGATCAATGACCGGTAAACATTTTCAGCTCTGGGAAAACCCCAAAGGGTCCTCTGGGGAAAGTATAAAAGGAGAACTGGGCTTGCTTTTTTTTGCCCTCAGAAACAGCATTAAGATACGGGTTAGTCCTCTGGGAATTGATGGAAAACCGGTGGGGATGGAGCCTGTCTCTGTACCTGCCATATTGAAGGCCAAATTAGACTTCTTTGGAATAGGATGGTGTTGAATAAAAGGAGAATCATCTGTATGTGGGTCTGTTTCAGGTCACTGATTCATACTTAGGGACTGGTTTCTTCTGAACTAGTCTGGGTAAACGTATCCTAAGTTATTTGAAGGAGTAGGTAAGGTAGATAAGGGAGATTTCAGAATGAGAAAATATTTATATCATGTGAGGAAAGTAGAGGTGTGATCCCGCAAGGGGTTTCTTGCAATTTACTCACTTATAGCTCATATTTTCTGAACAGAAAAAAAGAAAGGTAAGGAATACCGCATGTTCTCGTGGTCATCAATTTCATCTATATTAGGAAATAATCCGCTGTCCGCAAACATGTCATGAGGACTAGAATGATGGCTGTTGATGTAAAGACTTGCTAGGTCCAGTCCCCATAAAATGTAAAACAACACAACTTTATTAATATAGCTAATACCAATTTCAGCTGCAATATAAATTTTCTTATTTCTTTTTTATTTATTTATTTATTTATTTATTTATTTATTTATTTAGTTATTATTTGGAGAGAGCGTGTCAGAGGGAGAGAGAGGCAGAGTCAGAGACTAGAGGGCGTAGCAGGCTCTTGCTGGGAGCCTGGATGTGGGACTCCATCCTGCATCTCAGCATCCACACTGGGCTTGAGGCAGCGTTAAATCGCTGAGCACCGTGGCTGTCCTGCCAAATATATTTGTTAAAAATATATTTTATTTATTTATTCAGAGAGGGAGAGAGAGAAGGAATCGAGAGAGGCAAGTGAGAGAGAGGACAGAGAGCAGAGGACACTAGGAAGAGGGAAGAGACAGGATCCAGCAGGGAGCCCGAAGTGGGCACTCATCCTGGGTCTCATGGATCACGCCCTGGGAAGAAGGCGTGCTATAAGTGCTGAGCCACCCAGGCTGCCATTTTCAGTTCTTCCTTAAACACACAATTTGACTTCTTCTAGCAATTTTTTATGCGAGTTGGTGTACCTTTCATTTATAGCTGTAGGGTATGGATCCCAACCTGCCCCTAAGGTGCTGTTCAGAGCCCTCCTGGTGCAGCCTGGCAAACCACTGAGCTTGTCTGAGGCCCATCACAGCTTGGGAACAAGTGCCGAGGCAGTTATTTCACGATTTTTCTGGATCAGGAACCCTGTTCTCTCCTGAAACATTTGAGTCAGGGAATGGTTTGTTCAGGGCGGGTGAAAAAAGATTACTCTATCAGGTTTTCTTCATCCGGAGGAAAATTGCTTAGCGTTTTTTTTGTCTGTTCTTTTTTCTCATGTTGTTTGGCTATTTCTCTTGTCTTCCTTTTCCTTTTTTTTTTTTCTCCCCATTTACCGTCTTCGTTTGAGTAATAGGTTTTGGAAAGAAACCGCTCGCATAATGAAAATGATCTAGAACTCAAGTTAACAAAATATTCTAGCCAGTGTGGATATGTGTGATATTCACAGGTTGCTTGAAGCCTACAGAATTTGTTTACAAACTTAATATCCAACTTTTAATAAATAGGATTACTGTACTCTGCTAAAAATATCCCTGTCAGAGGGGCCAAGACAGCATAGAGTATGGTCCCCAAGTCACCGGTCCCCCAAATGACCTAGCTATACATTTCAATTCATCATGAAATACCTATGAATTCAGCCTGATATTTAATGAGAGAAACAGCTGAATGCTGACTGTGAGAAGAGTGGCATTTCCTATCAAGGCGGTTCCCCACCTGGGCCTCTACTTGGACCTGGTGACTGTGGTTCCCACTGGGGCTTCAGCCAGACCCTGTGACTCTAGTCCCAACTGGGGCCTCACCTGTGCCTAGTGGACACTGGGTCCCCATCCGGGCCTCTTGTGGAACTGGCGGACTGTAGTCCCACAATGGCTTCACCTGGACCTGGGGGACTAGTGGTCTCCACCTTCCACCTCACCTGAACCTGGTGAATCTGGTCCCACCTGGCCTCACCTGGACATGGTAGCTGTGGGAATTCATATGAACCTGGTGACTGTGGTCACCCTCCTGGGCCTCACCGTACTGGTGACTCCCTTATAGTCCTCAGCTACCAATGGATCTAGAGATCAGAATGGACCCTTAGTTGCTATGACACCAGGAACATCCCAGGGTCTCACTTGTTCCTGGTGGACTATGGTCCTTTTGGTACTGGGCCTGGACCTGACTCATCCTGGCTTGATCGTATGGTTCCCCTATTGTGAGTGTGTCATTGTCTATGGTTCCTTCTGGGCCTTACCATATTGGTACTGGGCCACGATATTGGCCCTTTGCAAGGCCAGTGGGTTCTCTGAGTCTCCTGCACGGTGCTGCAATCCAAACACATGAAGAATGAGGGCACATGAATACCTTCCCGTGGACACATGCGTCCGGGTGCTCCCTGTGGGCAGGTCCCCGTCCGTCTGACCGGAGCCAGAAGACAAACCCCATAGCCCTGAGGGACCAGGCTGGGCTGACATCACACACGGCCCTCACTGCTGTTTTTGCTCGACCCACCTACAGTCCACCTTCCCAGCCACTGTCCCAGGAAGTATCACCCTGGGATCACAGACGCTCCCACCCGGTATCAGGAGCCACACGGGCGGAGGACCAGGAGGCTCTGAAAAATGCCGATCTGATGCTTGATGCTCTAGGGTGATGTCTCTCAGGCCCGGGGAGTTCGAGGTTTCTCTTGAGATTCCACCCCCCCCCCCCCCCCCCACGTCGAGGGGAGTGAAAGCAATGGACGGACTTCATCAAAATTAAAACCTGATGCCAGCATAAGAGAGCCTCACACTCCATATTTACACCCTGAGGGCAAGGATGCCTGGGAATATCCTGAGGGGCTGGGGGGAGCACAGGGACTCCGCCCTCTTCCGTGCATGAAGAGCAAGACCTGCTCACAGGCACAGGGGATAACCCAGCGGCCCTGACTGGACCTCCCCTCAACCACATGGTGGGGCGGGGGGTGGAGTGTCATCCTGTCGGGGTCCATGCATACTAGGACGACGCTGGGAATGGTCAGATCTTATTGGGTCTCCCTGAATTGCACAGGCTTTACTGGGGAGCGGGGGTTCCAGGGAGCTGCCGGTCTTGACTGCAGCCTCTTCCCTGGACAGGGCCTTAGGGGGCCGCCCTCACCCCAGTTGGGCTGTGGACAGGGCCTGCAGGGAGCTGTTCACTGTAATCTTCATTGGGGTCGGGTGTTTGGACAGCCTGGGAGGCCTGCGCCCCACCCAGTCCCTGAGCCCCAGAGTTGGCCCCCGGGAGATGCATCAGCGGCCATCCACTGTGACCTCTCGCTGTGTGAGCGCCTCCTCTTTATGGGCACGGGTACAGGGGATGAGTGGGAGAGTTGGTGTACTGGGGAGAGTGGGAGTACTTGGGGAGAGTGGGGGGTACTGGCGGATGAGTGGGGGTTCTGAGGAGTGTGGGCTGTAATGAGCTACTGGGGAGAGCGGGAGAAGTCGGTCGCTGTGAGGTCAGATCCAGTGCACGAGTTGTTCCGAAGTCTGCAGACGCACAGTGAGCGCATGCAGCCGATGGAACCAGGGGGTGGCACAGTTACGCCCTCAGTGGGGCCCCGCATCATGACTGTGGGCAGGCGGGGTCTACTCTAGCACTTAGCCCTTCACCCTGAAGGGCGGAGGGTCCCGGGGGGAGGGGTCACTGTCACCACGCCTGGCGGGTGGGGGGGGGGGGGGGATGCATGCACCCTTCCACACATCATCTCAGTAACCATCCTGGGTATGCAGGCACACTCCCACCATTCTAGGTTGTCTGGGGGTCACAGATGGGCCCCCGACCCCAGTGTTCACAGCTGGGGGTTGCACTTAACATTCGAGGGGCTCTTGCATGGTTCAGTCAGTTACACGTCGACTTCTTTAGTTAGGCTCAGGTCAGGTTCTTGAGGTTGTGGAGTGGAGCTCGAGTGGTGGCTCCGGCTCCGTTGGGTGAGGGAGTCCGCCTCCAGCTCCCCCTCTACCTCTCCCTCCCTATGCCACCCTTTCTCATGTTAAATTTCTAAAAATTAACATGAAGTCACGTGAGCATCTTTATCCCCTCTGCAGAGGTTTTTGCTTGCGTGTGTGTAAGGACCCTGTAAATGCCTTTCACGGACCCACCGGGAGGTCCTACCAGAAACCCTTTTCCTTGATATTTAATGAAGTACAGTCAACACAAACGTGACAAGTAGTTTCAGGGCTACAACTAGTCCCACTTGACAATTATGTCGGCCTTATTCAGCTCCCCCAACGAGAAGCGCGTCACCAGTCTGTCCCGTACAAAGTTGTCACAACAGTACTGATCCCATTTCCTGGCTGTACTGTCTAAATTGCTGTGAATTATTTTATTTACGATCCAGTTAGCTTATAGCTGTTACTATCGTTCCTTCCTACATGCCATGTACTACCACGGCCCCTCTGTCCTTCAGTCAGCAGGATCCATCACATTACAGAGAAAGGACTTGGGGCGGCAGCACCGGGTGGTTCAGCAGGTTTAAGCTGCCTTCAGCCCAGGCGTGATTCCTGGGTAGTCTCCGGGATCGAGTCCCATTCCGGTTCCCTACACGGGCCCCCTTCTCCCTCTGCTCCCGTGTCTCTGCCGCTCTCTCTGTATGTCTCTCACAGGATATATAATTAAAATCTTTAAAAAAAGAAAATCGCGAGAAAGGACAAATGAATACGATCCTCTCAGAGTTGCAGAATAAAAGCATTGACAAAGTACATCAAAAGCCTAGTGGGTTTTGAGGAAATGTCAAACAAAGAATAAAGTCCGCTAGGAGGCCGCAGCTGACATCGTCTTCAAGGGTGAAACCTGAAATCGTCTCCATACGAGCAGGAACAAGCCAGGAGGTCCCCTCTATGTGCTGGAAGTCTAATGGAGTCAAACTGGACAGGAAACCAGCAAAGGTTCACTCCTGGAAGGAGTGGACGTCACACTGTCCTATTTGTTGAAGACGCGGTGCTAGAATCACGAACCCAAGAAGCCCACACCCAAAACTGTTTGAACTAATGATTGAATTCTGTAAATTCATGGGACACCAACTGAACCTACAGAGCTCTGTAGCCTTGCTGCGTCCTGACAATGTGCACTCAGGAACGAAATGAAGGACGTGAAATCCCTTGCTCAGGAGCATCACCGAGACTAAAATAATGAGACTGAACGAATGGGAGCACAAGACTTGTGCTCTGAGCCATTACCAGGCTCTGGGAGGGCCGTCCTGGGCTCGTGGGGTGGAAGCCAACTCTTGTGAAAATGTCCACAGTTCCTGAAGCCACTCGGTTTCAATGTCATTCCTATCATAATCATGTGTAGATCCTAGAGTAGAAAACAAACAAACAAAACCCTAACATCCGTCAGCCCCCACAAAGACCCGGACAGCAAATCAGTATTGGAAATGCAGGACAGAGTGGGGACGCAGCCACTTTCCTATTTCGAAGGATGTCACAGAGGACCACAGGATTAGCGTGTGGTTCTCGGCCCCTGCTGCTCTGTCAGGTTAAGCAGGGGACTCCTGAACCTCACCCTCAGGTCCTGATCTCGGGGTCGTGTGTTCTGCCCTGGGCTGGGCCGCAGGTGGTGTGGCGCCTACTTGACCCACAGCGTGGGGTGGTGCCAGCATAAGCTGAAGGTGCAGCACTGGAGTCCAGAAGGAATGTGCTCTGATACTGCTGATTTGTTTAACTGAATATAACCATTTATTAATGTTTAGTGTTTTATACTTTCAGAGTAGAATTCAGGGATTCACCTAGTTGGAGAGGAACAGCAGTGCTCCTGGAATCACCTGCAGTCCTTCGTGGCCCATCCCCGTTATCCCTCCCCCGTTTCCCCTCCAGCAAAACCTATGTTTGTTCCAATGTTCAAGTGTCTGTATTTCCTGCAATCTGTTTCATCTTATTCGTTTTTCCATTCCCTTCTCTGAGGTTTCATCTGCTTTGTCTTTTTAATTCACCTATGAATGACACCATAGGGTCATTGTCTTTCCGACTGCTTATTTTCACTAAACAGGATTTTTTTTTTTTTTTTTTTTTTTTTTCCCTCTAGTTGTATCCGCGTCACTTGCTAATGGCAAGATTTCCTTCTCTTTGATAGCAGTACCATTCCTCTCTCTATTTCCCATCATCTATCTCCCATCTCTATCCATCATCTGTCTGAAGGCACGAGGGCTCCTCTCAGTGTGGCTTACTTTGGACCGGACGGCTGTGGACATCGGGGCGCTGGTGTCCCGCCCGGGTTTTTCATTGCATCTGTATCTTCAGAAGTTGAGCTCCAGGCCGTGCACCCTGCCGGTCGAAGGCGACTCTATCGGTAAGTTCCTGAGAGCTCGACACTGTTTTCCGGGCGCTTTTTGAACCAGCCGCAGTCCCGCCACTTGGTGAGGGTTGAGTGGTCTTGAGCGGACACGTGTAAAAGTTGGTCCCACATTTCTTTTCGCGTCCTGTGGGCTCATTCCTTGTCCTTATGTATTTTGGGGAAGCCGGGTGTTGTGCTCCATTTCCGCACGCCGTTTTCCGAAGCTCTTAGTGTTGGACCTAGCTCACGGGGGCCAACGTAGTCCGGTAGATGCCCAGAGACTCAGGACCCCAGAACAGCAGATTGCAACTAGCAAGAGGGTTTTGTTTTTTTTTTTATGACAGTCCGGAAAGAGAGATATGAGAGAGCAGAGACATTAGGCAGAGGGAGAGCATGCTCCATGACCGGGAGCCCGACGTGGACTCGATCTGGGTCTCAGGATCGCGCCCTTGGCACAAAGCGGAGCTAAACCGTGCGCCACCCTCTCAGGGGATCCCGTTGCAAAGAGGGTTTTATTGAACGTTTGCGCAAATGGGCACTCGGAACTCAAAGGTGGAAAGAGCCCCGATTGGCAATGTCTGCAATCTTTATGTAGGAAAAAACAGCGGGGTGTAGCATAGCATTAGGGTGAAGACAGGAATTATTTTCTTTGAAGGTCAACATGAAAATGTGCTGGGACTTTCCGTCAGGGCGTGGGGGGGATTGGTTTTCTTTTCTCTGGAAAACCACAGAATGTTTTTCGTTTGCGTAAATTTTCCGGGAAGGGCGCTCGGGATGTGCTGCATCTGTGTTAGGCGTGGTCCTAATAATGTTCAACGGGGGTGGGGGGGGGGGTTTGCCAACTGTGGGGAGGTGTTCGGGCCGCCTTATAGGTTGTGGTGGCGGTCTTGTCCTCTTCGGGGACACGACAGTGAGATCTCGGGGCGCGCAGATGTTCTCGTTGATTTCTTGCTTTAGTTTTTTATATTCTTTTCCTTTTTTATTTTTTTCTACTTTTCTCTTACTGCTTTTTACATCTTTTTATTTCTTTGGGTTTCTTCTATAGGTCTCAGCTGAGCCTGGAAGGAGCAGCAGGTCTGCTCTGGGACCGGGGACGCCGCCTCCCCTCACGCCTCCTTCAGCGCCTGAGCCCTGGCCCGAGTTCTGGGGCGTGTGTACGCAGTCAGGCTCGTCCCTCAGCAGTAAACAGGAGGCCGGTCTGTGCTCTGGCTGCTGTAGGTGACGTGGGGCTGGCGTCCGGCGGTAAGGAGCCCGCCTCATCTGGAAACGCAGGTAGGCTTCAGACCATGTGGAGCCGTGTCCTCGCTGACGGAGCCTGGTCTCCTCAGGAACCACGGTCGTGACTTCAGGATGATGTGGGGCCGCTTCCTCGTGACAGGCGCCCAGCCTCCTCTGGACCGCGGTGAGTTTTCGGAAGATGTAGGGTCACGTCCACTCTGACAGAGCCCGGCCTCTCAGGACCCACGGTGAGTTTCTGGGATGACGTGGGGCCGGGGTCCTACATGAAGGAGGCCCCGGCCTTCTCAGGGACCGGCGGTAGCTTCTGTCCCATGTGGGGCCGCTGTCCTCGGTGACAGGAACCTGGCCTCCTCGAACCGAGGAGGCTTCGGAGGATGTGAGACATGTCCACAGTGACAGGGAACCCCCCTCGTCCTCAGAACTGCTGTCTATGACTTCAGGGAAGAAATGGGAGCCTCGTCTGCCATGAGACAGGAGTACGGCTTCCTCAGGACCGCAGGAGGACCCTGGAGGCGCTGTTCGGAGTCACATCACATCCACGTCAGCAGCAGCTACTCAGAACGACAAGGTAAGTGAATGGGGACATTGAGATAGGGTTAGGGGTTTAGGCGTGAGCATTTTGTGTGTTAGGGGGAAATTAGATGATATGGATTTGTGGATCATGGTTATGCGTTCGAGTTCCTGGTTAGGTGAGGAGATGGGGGAAGGTCAAGAGTTAGGAGTAGGTACGGGATCTGGGATTAGGAACTGAGTTAGGGAATGGATAAGGGTGATGTTCAGATAGGTTATAGGGTTTAGGTTAAGGATGGGGAGGGGAATACTTTCAGAGATACAGGCGAGGATGGGGTTGAAGTTTAGGGTTAGGGTTAAGGCAGGGGTTTTGGCGGTTTAGGGTACAATTAGGGATAGGGTACGGGTTAGGGTTAGGGAATGGTTAGGGAAGGGGTGAGGGAAAGGGTTTAGGTTAGGGGTTAGGTTCTAGGGGAACAGCGTTAGGGTTAGGGGTTAGGTTTGGGTTAGGGTTAGGGAACGGGTGAGGGAATGGGTTAGGTTAGGGTTAGGGTATGTTGTTAGGGGTAGGTTAAGGGTAATCGCGTTTGGATCTAGGGTTGGATACGTACTTCAAATGATCGATTTTGTCTGTCTCGTGTAACAATTTCCTTGTTACGAGCAAGCAGGGTTAAAAAAGAAAGAAAGAAGAAAGATAGAGAAAGAAAGAAGAAAGAAGAAAGAAAGAAAGAAGAAGAAAGAAAGGAAGAAAGAAAGAAAGAAGAAAGAAAAAAGATGAAAAAAAAGGTCTATAGGTTAATCTTTTACACCCCCCCCCCCTACCTTCCCAAATTTTTGGTGACTGGAACTTGAAGTGTAACTAGCTAACTTGATAAATTGGGTTCAGTTCCACCGGATACTGGCGTCTGTCTTTCCAAACAGAAGGTAAAATACAAAAAAAAAAAAAAAAGAAGGTAAATACTGAGTGTGAGTCAATTGAGTCCTCCAAGGGGTTTTTTTTTGTTTGGTGGTGTTGTGTTTTCCTCCTCACCTGCCTTTTCTTCTTCTCCCCCCCCCCCCCCCCCCTTTTCCCCCCCCCCCAACCTCACAGTTTTTGTGTTTCTCTTTGTCTGATTCAGGAAAACCTGCAGATACCTGGCGTGTGTTAGTAACGTGTTTCATGTTTGTTTGTTTCTTTTTTCCTTCTCTTTTTTTTTTAAATTTTATTTCACAATTAATGAGACATTTTCATACACACAACACACACACACACACACACACACACACACACACAGGCAGAGACAGGCAGAGGGTGAACGCGGGCTCCTGCAGGAACCCCGAGTAGGAGTTTATCCCGGGACTCCAGGATCACGCCTGGCGAAGGCAGGTGCTAACCGCTGCAGCCAACCAGGGATCCCTGTTATGTGCTTCCTTAACATTCTGTTTCATAAGGGCAGCCCGTGAGCTCAGCATTTTTAGTGCCACCTTCAGCCCAGGGCGTGTTCCTGGAGTCCGGGATGGTCCCACGTCAGGCTCCCTGCATTGGACCTGCTTCTCCCTCTGTGTCTGTCTCGCCCTCTTCTCTCCTCTCTCTCTCTCTCTCTCTCTCATCTCTCTCTCACCACACCCACCCCCACACACCCCAACCGCCATCAATCTTAAAAAAAAAAAATTGTGTCCTAACATGTTAGGTTTTTACAAAATGAACAGCGAGAATAACAAAAAACCAGCAGAGCCAGGCAGTAGGTTCGAGAGTGCTTAAGGGGAAGCGCTCCTGGGCGAGGTCCATGACTCGAGAGGTGGCCAGAGACAGGAAGTCGCGCGGGTTGGGGACTGGTGGGAGGAGTTATTTTTTTTTTTTTTTTTTTTTTTTTTTTTTTTTTTTTTTTTTTTTTTTTTTTTTTTTTTTTTTTTTTTTTTTTTTTTTTTTTTTTTTTTTTTTTTTTTTTTTTTTTTTTTTTTTTTTTTTTTTTTTTTTTTTTTTTTTTTTTTTTTTTTTTTTTTTTTTTTTTTTTTTTTTTTTTTTTTTTTTTTTTTTTTTTTTTTTTTTTTTTTTTTTTTTTTTTTTTTTTTTTTTTTTTTTTTTTTTTTTTTTTTTTTTTTTTTTTTTTTTTTTTTTTTTTTTTTTTTTTTTTTTTTTTTTTTTTTTTTTTTTTTTTTTTTTTTTTTTTTTTTTTTTTTTTTTTTTTTTTTTTTTTTTTTTTTTTTTTTTTTTTTTTTTTTTTTTTTTTTTTTTTTTTTTTTTTTTTTTTTTTTTTTTTTTTTTTTTTTTTTTTTTTTTTTTTTTTTTTTTTTTTTTTTTTTTTTTTTTTTTTTTTTTTTTTTTTTTTTTTTTTTTTTTTTTTTTTTTTTTTTTTTTTTTTTTTTTTTTTTTTTTTTTTTTTTTTTTTTTTTTTTTTTTTTTTTTTTTTTTTTTTTTTTTTTTTTTTTTTTTTTTTTTTTTTTTTTTTTTTTTTTTTTTTTTTTTTTTTTTTTTTTTTTTTTTTTTTTTTTTTTTTTTTTTTTTTTTTTTTTTTTTTTTTTTTTTTTTTTTTTTTTTTTTTTTTTTTTTTTTTTTTTTTTTTTTTTTTTTTTTTTTTTTTTTTTTTTTTTTTTTTTTTTTTTTTTTTTTTTTTTTTTTTTTTTTTTTTTTTTTTTTTTTTTTTTTTTTTTTTTTTTTTTTTTTTTTTTTTTTTTTTTTTTTTTTTTTTTTTTTTTTTTTTTTTTTTTTTTTTTTTTTTTTTTTTTTTTTTTTTTTTTTTTTTTTTTTTTTTTTTTTTTTTTTTTTTTTTTTTTTTTTTTTTTTTTTTTTTTTTTTTTTTTTTTTTTTTTTTTTTTTTTTTTTTTTTTTTTTTTTTTTTTTTTTTTTTTTTTTTTTTTTTTTTTTTTTTTTTTTTTTTTTTTTTTTTTTTTTTTTTTTTTTTTTTTTTTTTTTTTTTTTTTTTTTTTTTTTTTTTTTTTTTTTTTTTTTTTTTTTTTTTTTTTTTTTTTTTTTTTTTTTTTTTTTTTTTTTTTTTTTTTTTTTTTTTTTTTTTTTTTTTTTTTTTTTTTTTTTTTTTTTTTTTTTTTTTTTTTTTTTTTTTTTTTTTTTTTTTTTTTTTTTTTTTTTTTTTTTTTTTTTTTTTTTTTTTTTTTTTTTTTTTTTTTTTTTTTTTTTTTTTTTTTTTTTTTTTTTTTTTTTTTTTTTTTTTTTTTTTTTTTTTTTTTTTTTTTTTTTTTTTTTTTTTTTTTTTTTTTTTTTTTTTTTTTTTTTTTTTTTTTTTTTTTTTTTTTTTTTTTTTTTTTTTTTTAAGCCTTCTTGGTTCGGCTTGGATCGGGTGGGTCCCTTGACAAATTAGACAAGGGAACACTGTGTCCTTAGGTGATTGGCTGGGGGGGTGGGGTGGCAGTAGTATAGGGGGAGGGGGTGGGGGTCGGGGGTGGGGGTGGTTCCTGGCTGGAAAAGTCCTGGATGGAAAGTTTCGGTTTCCCATCTAGGCTTCGACTTACTGGAGATGATGTGGTGGTCAGGGCTGCTGCTTTGACGGGAAGATCAGCCATTTTGACCCAGTTTGAGATGTCCGCCATTTTGGGTGCCCCTGTCTCTCAGCCAGCCCAACAATACATACGCATACACACACACACACACACACACACACACACACACACACACGTGTTTCTAAAAACTATCACATGTATTCATCCATTTGACAATCTAAGGATTTCTGGTATGATAGGCAATGTGCCCGTGGTTCCTACTGGCTTTTCACCAGAGACTGAGGTTTCTAGGAGTTAACAGTCTGCCGCCTGGGTGGCTCAGCGGTTGAGGGGTTGAGCATTGGCCTTTGGGTCAGGGCCCAATTCTGGGGCGGCGGGGGGGGGGGGGGGAGTGTCCGAGTCCGGACCCATTTCCACATCTGGCTCCCTGTGGGGAGCCTGCTTCTGCCTATGTCTCTGTCTCTGTCTCTCTCTCTCCCTTCCCCCTTCACAAAGTGCTCTCTCTCTCTCTCTCTCTCTCCTCTCTCCTCGCTCAAAAAGTGTAAAATAAGTACAATTTTTAAAAATCTGCCACATGGAATCGAGACTACTGGTTAACGACAAGGAAAACAACCTCTGTGTGTGAGATAGTAGGAGACATGTAGAAAATGCGGGTGGTGGTGGTGGTGGTGGTGGTGGTGATGGTGGTGGTGGTGGTGGTGGTTAAAGAAAATGAATCTGTCCTGAAATGACTCTGGCTTTTTTTTTTTTTTTTAAGATTTTATTTACTTCTTCATGAGATGAGAGACACAGGGACAGGCAGAGACAAGGGAAGCAGGCTCCATGCGAGGACCCTGATATGGGACTCAGTCCCAGGAGTCTGGGATCACGCCCTGAGCCCAAGCCAGACGATCAAAGGCTGAGGCACACGGGCGTCCCAAAGCCCAGCTATTTAGAGAAAGAACACTTAAGACTGACGGAACGGGGGATCCCTGGGTGGCGCAGCGGTTTGGCGCCTGCCTTTGGCCCAGGGCGCGATCCTGGAGACCCGGGATCGAATCCCACGTCGGGCTCCCGGTGCATGGAGCCTGCTTCTCCCTCTGCCTGTGTCTCTGCCTCTCTCTCTCTCTCTCTCTCTCTGTATGACTATCAAAAATAAATAATTAAAAAAAAAAAAGACTGACGGAACGGAAAAAGAAATTATAGAAGGGATTTCTGAAGGAGATTTTTGAGATTTGTTTTTTGTTTTCTTTTTTTTTTTTTGGATTTTATTTATGTATTCATGGGAGAGAGAGAGAGACAGAGAGACAAAGAGAGAGACAGAGACAGACAAAGAGAGACAGAGACAGACAGAGAGAGAGAGAAAGGAAGAGAGACAGAGACAGAGAGAAGGGGAGAGAGACACAGAGAGAGACAGGCAGAGAAAAGAGAGGCAGAGAGATAAAGAGAGACAGACACAGAGAGACAGAGAGATAAAGAGAGACAGAGACGGAGAAAGCGAGACAGAGACAGAGAAAGAGAGAGAGACAGGGAGAGAGAGAGAGAGAGAGGCAGAGACACAGGCAGGGGAAGAAGTAGGCTCCACTGGGGAGCCCGATGCAGGTCTGGATCCCAGGACCCCTGGGATCAGGCCCTGAGCCAAAGGCAGACCTTCCAGCACCGCTGAGCCACCCAAGGCGTCCCAGAAGCAGACTCTTTGAAAAGTAATTGTAGGCGTGGTCAGGACGGACTGAGATTGGGAGAAGTGGGTTTTACTAGTATACTGGTGTACAACTGAGATTTGGCTCTTCTCTCTGCTAAAATGACGAGATTCTCTTGCATTGGTAGTCTACTCTTGATAAGAGTGTGAACAGAGAAGAAAAGACAAAGACAATGTGCTTTTTTGTTTGTTTGTTTGGCTTGGCTTGGCTTGGCTTGGTTTGGTTTGGTTTGGTTTGGTTGGGGTTTTTTTGTTTGTTTGTTTTTGGGTGTGTGTGTGTGTGTGTGTGTGTGTGTGTGTGTGTGTTTCTCCCTTTACCTGCCCAGAACAGCAAGGTTTTTAGATTCCTTTTTTTTTTTTTTTTTGGTGGTTGTTGTTGTTGTTGTTTAACTTTTTCTGTTATTTACTTATTTATTTTATTTTTTGGATTCGTTTTTATCCGGTCTTCCCCTACGTAAGAGTGAACACTTCTCCACGTTAAAGGAGCTTCATTTTGGGGGACAACTCTAAGAGCACCTGTAGAATCTCCTAGGGGCCACCTTGGCGAAAGAGACAATGAAGATTTCCGTTTTGTTATGATCCGTGATCCTTTGTAGGCATGTGCCTTGAAAACTTCTGAGATGTTTTTGGTTGGCTGGTTGGCTGCCTGGCTGTCTGTCTACTGGTTCCTTCATCCGTTCGTGGATTCTCAGCGGATCCCAGAATGCCAAACCCTAAATAGAGTCTCTTGACTACTATAGGTCGTTTACCTGTTATGGGAAGGACCATGAGAAGCACTGTCAGACAAAGAATCATAAGCCCTCTTAGATTATATTGCGTGGGTGAATGCTGCCGGTGTTCCAAACATGAAATGAAATTCCTAAACTTGTAACGTGTCCTGGTAGAGTGCCATCACTCCACATTCGAACTGTTTAAATGCTCTGCGTGTGTGCCTGTGTGTGTTGTGTGTGAGTGTGTGTGTGTGTGTGTGTGTGTGTGTGTGACAGAAACTGGTCGGATTTTCCTCTCGACTGCATTATAATGAATTCTCATCGGGTCTTTAGGCACGTCCATCCGTCCATCCGTGGGTGACCTCCCTGTCACGTGCAGGTGTTGTTCGGAAGGTCTTGCAACAATACGGTCTGCCTTTCAGAAGATTCGCGGAAATCACTCTGGACGAATCCCGGTGTCTGGTCATCCTGAGATCGTCCAACTACATACAGTAGGAGTTGCCGGAACTAATGAAAAAGCTGCATGGAAGCCGAACAGAAAGGAACAACGTGGAACTGAATGAGTTCCAAGAAACCCTGAACAGAGTTCAGAAACTCTCAGTGAGTCATCTTCCTTTTTTTTTGGCGATTGTTAAATCCTCTTCAGAAGGTCGGTGGGAATCCGTTCTCATTGTAACCAGCCACCTTTGGAAGGATCCCCTGTATCACCAAGGCCTTCCCTGAGTAGAATGGCTTCTGTTTCTCTTTCTTTCGACCTCCCCCAGTCCCCACGCCGCCCTCCCCTCCTCCCTCCCCTCCACCCTCCCCTCCCCTCTCCCCGCCCCCCCCGCGCCCCCCCCCCCCCCCCCCGGGGTCCATTTGTCAAAGTGATCTCTACTCCCAACGTAGGGCTCCCACTCACGACCTGGAGGTCAAGAGCCGTGCTCTCTACTGACCGAGCGGGCCACGGCCCCCTGGAATCGCATCCTAAGACTCAGATAGGATCGGACAGCCTGGAGACACTGAGATCCACTTCTCGGGGAGCCAGCCGAGCCCCTCGGAAACCCTGAGCCTGATACCTTCCTTCCAGAGGTCGCCACGGCCTCACTGGGCGAGTCAAGAGTGCCACCTCCTGGCGGACGAAACCGAGAGTCGGCTGCTTTACCTCAGCGAGCCTCCCAGGTTGCCCCTACAAGGTGCTTGGAAATGCTGAGGCTCAACAACACCGGAACCACAACAACCGGAAGAACAGAAAAGAAGAGCCAAAGGGATGCTGAAGTTCTTCCTTCTGGCCTTGCCTTTACAGGCGTGTGCCGTCTGCGACCACGCCTGTCTCCGAGGACAGGAAGAAAAGAGTCCAGATGGCTGAACCGGGGTTCTGCACTCTGCGGACCACAGGAACCCCCTCCAGCCTGACCCAGGAACTCCCTTACTCTGAGCCAGGGACAGGGGGTCTTGTTTTGTGTTTCGGTTGTGGTCCAAAAGACAGGCGTCACCTACGGTGGAACCTTGTAACCCTTTCTAAGCCTAGAGTCGCTCAGCGGCATTACATACCTTCACACATCCTCCTCGCCAAGTTATCTGTCCATTCCATTTTTTAACTCTCTTTTTTTTAATTTTTAAAATTTTATTTATTTATTTATCTATTTATTTATCTATTTATTTATTCATTCATTCATTTATTATTCATTCATTCATTATTTTTAAGGATTTTTTTTTAGTCAGGGAGAGAGAGAGAGAGAGAGAGAGAGGGAGAGAGAGAGGCAGAGACACAGACAGAGGGAGAAGCAGGCTCCATGCAGGGAGCCCGATGTGGGACTGGATCCCGGGTCTCCAGGATCACACCACAGGCTGCAGGCGGCGCCAAACCGCTGCGCCACCCAGGGATCCCTTAAGTTTAATTTCTTAAACTGTATTGATCGGGCATGGGATCTCTGCCTCTCTCTCTCTCTCTCTCTCTCTCTCTCTCTCTCTCTCTCTCTCTCTCTCCCTCTCTCTCTCTCTCTCTCTCTCTCTCATAAATAAATAAATAAATAAATAAATAAATAAATAAAATCTTTAACAAATAAATGAATAAATAAACTGTATTTATTCAAGGGAGACACACAGAAGGAGGCCGGGAGGCAGGCAGAGGGAGAAGCAGGCTCCACGCGGGGAGCCCGGTGCGGTGCTGGATCCCCAAAACGCTGTGATGATGCCGGGAGCCGAGTGGAAGGCAGCCGCTCAAACGCGGGTATGCCACCCGGGCACACCTCGTCCGCACCTCTTCCTTCCCACCGCCACCCACGGTCTTGCGCGTTCGTTCATCTGGTTCCCACACACAGGACCTCGTGCTCCAGGTCTATCCCTAGACACACCCTAGGATCCCCAACTAGGGAATAGGTTCAGATGGGACCGATGCTCATGGGACCGTGCTCCTGTTTGAGGACTGTCCTCGGTTGCTGTAGCGGTGGCGGCGAGACAAAGGGTCTCTCTCCACACACACCGCACAGGGTGTCGCGTCACGTCGTGGGGAGATGACGCGGGAAGGACGGGTTTCGGTTGGCGGACATTTCTACATCCCATCTGGGAACCGCTCCCACCCCCCCACCCTCCGGTGTCCCGGATCTGTAGGAGTGAGGGCAGCAGGAAGCCTCCCATGGATGATATTTGCAAGTGCGCCCTTGCCTGGGGCCGGAGCCTGGGCCGGAACCGGAACCGGAACCGGACATGGAACCGGTGCAGCCCGGGTGGTTCGGAAGGCAGGCGCCTGCGGGACCGACCGGTGGCCAGCGTGTGGGGGTGGGCGCGTGGGCGGGTGCGGGGCATGCCCCGAGTGGGGCAGATGTCCCCATCCCAAGGAGGCGGAGGAGGAAAGCCACCCCAAGGCCCCTCTTTGGCGCCCCGTCCTGCCGTCCTGTGTCAGGAAACGCTACTGACCCGGGCGGATCCGGACCAGGCTGCGACCCAGCTGCCCTGCGATCCCACATTCCTCACACCTGGACTCACCGGTGTGGCGCCTGCCTTTCCGGCTCTGCCTGCCTGCCTGCCTGCCTGCCTGCCTGCCTAACTATCTCTGCATCCAACTGGCGACTTTCAGTTTCAGTGCGGACTTTCAGTCCGTGAGGTTGGGGGCTTCGACTCTCTGGGTCTTGGCTAGAACCCAAACAGAGAAAGACTTGCCATACGATAGGTAGATACCACTTTCAATTAAGTGTCTGTGAAATGATTATGGAGGAAGGAAATTCTCAGCCTTGAACGTTTCTGGGCCCTGCTCCATTGGCTTTCACACTGACCCAGGGCCAAACGGCTCACAGAAAACTCAGCACTAGTTGGGCTCTATTTCCGTGCCACTGAATGCACGTTGCCTGTCTGCCTCCCCTGAAAAGTCAAGCAACGGGGACGCCTGGGTAGCTCCGTGTTCAGCATCTGCCTTGGGGTCAGGTCATCATCCTGGGGTCCTGGGGCCCCGGCTCCCACTTGGGGCTCCCCGCGGGGAGCCTGCTTCTCTCTGCGTCTGTCAATGCCTGTCTCTGTGTGTCTCTCATGGATAAATAAAGAACACCTCTAAAACAGGAAAGAATGAATGATTAATTAAAAGGACTGACTGACTGACTGACTGACTGAACTGATCGGCTGACCGACTGACCGGCTGAATGAATGTATACATAAGCAAGCCAGGAAGCAAGCAAGCAAGCAAGCAAGCAAGCAAATGAACAAATGAAATCGATGAAGGGGTGCGTGACTGCTGGCTGGCACTGTCGGTGGAGTGTGGGACTCTATATTTCTCGGTTGCGAGGATGAGCCCTAACCTGGGTGTAAACATCGCATACACCTAAAATCTTCTGAAAATAAAAAAAAAAATTAAAAGAAAAAAAGAAAAAGAAAAAGGTGGGCAGCCCGGGTGGCTCGGCGGTTGAGCGCCGCCTTCAGCCCGGGGCCTGATCCTGGAGGCCCGGCATCAGAGTCCCACGTCGGGTTCCAAGCATGGAGCCTGCTTCTCCCTCTGCCTGTGTGTCCGACTCTCTCACTCACTGTGTCTCAGGAGAAAATAAACAGAATCTTTACAAAAAGGAAAAAAAAAAGTTGTGTTGTTTTGTTTTGTTTTGTTTTGTTTCAATCGGATCGATCGATCACTAAAAGGCAACCTGCCAAAACTGACGATGAGAAAACGGAAGAAAACCTTCCTGGTTCCCACAGAGTTCAAGCCCTACAGCGTTGCCCGTACCAAGATCAGAGAATAAACTGTCCACTCTCTACGGCGTCCCTCCTCCCGAGGACGCCCCAGCTCCTTATGGAGCATGCACACGCACGTGCACGCGCACGCAGAAAAGCGGGGCGAACGGAACCAGACCCTAGAGAACCCTGCAGCGAAGGTTGAGCACACGACACACACACACACACACACACACACACACACACACACCCCGCCAGCCACAGGAAACTCTGGCAGGCTACCCCTGGGCTGCTTAGGGGGCCTATACTTACTTGCAAGTGCTCACTGACCTGGGACACGTGGAAGGGGAACCTGAGGCTCAGATGGCCCAAACCGGGTGAATGGGGTGCTTTGCTCATGCCTGAATGCTATGCTCTCCACGATTAGAGAAAGCTGGCAATGAGGCCAGCCCAGGGACCAGAACCTAACCTAAAACTCCCTCTGGCTCCATCAGTAATGTCCCGACTGTTGGTGAGGAACCAGTGCTCGGCTCGCTCGGGGAGACAGACGCTCTGGTCTTCTTCGGGTTGGGTTGTTGCTGCGGCTTTGGGTATCTTTGCAGGAAACCGGCCTCTTCTCTTTCGAAATGGAAACCAAAGGATGGATGGGGTCCGGACGCGGTCACGCTCGCTGGCCACTGGAGTTGTTGTCACCCAGCCAGCGGGGAGATCGGAACATCGGGTCTTTCGTGACCTCTCCACAGATAGGAGTGAGACCAAGGCTATATACTTTGTTGGCATCTCGTCTGTGTCTACGTGTCCCTATGGGTTCTACGAGGGAGAGGTTTCCTCTACCTCCGGATGCTATATTGCTGACATCCCTTTGTAAAGGAACTGTAGCTTAGGAGTTCAAAGGCCGGCGCGGGTAAAAATCGGGAACAGGACAGCTCGGAGAGATAAGGACGAGTGACAATATTTCACAAGTTCCCACGATCTGGGATGAAGTTCTGTTCGTTCGTTCGTTCGTTCGTTCGTTCGTCCGTCCATCCATCCGTCTGTCCGTCCGTCCGTTCGTTCATCCGTCCGTCCGTCCGTCCGTCCGTCCGTTCGTTCGGGACCCCCGGTTTCTCAGCGGTTAAGCGTCTGCCTTCATCTCAGGGCCCGATCATGCGGGTCCGGGATCCTTTCCTGCATCTGTCTCCTTGCGGGGACCTGCTTCTGCCCATGTCTCTGTCTCTGTCTCTGTCTCTCTCTCTCACACGGGAATAAAGAAACAAAATAGTTTAAAAAAGGAAAGATGCTCGGTCTCGCACTCTCTCCCTCTCCCTCCTCCTCCTCCCCCTTCCCCACTTCACACAGTGCTCTCTCTCTGAAAGAAAGCTAATATATTACAATTTTGCAAAAGCCTGCCAATGGAATGGAGACTACTGGAGAACGATAAGGAAAACAACTCCGTGTGTGACAAGTAGGAGACGTGTAGGAAACGTACAAGGCGTGAGAATACATGTTTTGGTGAGGGAAAAGAAAATAATTCTGTCCTGAAATAATGAGCCTGGCTTTTTTTTTTTTTCTTTATTAAGATTTTATTTACTTGGGATCCCTGGGTGGCGCAGCGGTTTGGCACCTGCCTTTGGCCCAGGGCGCGATCCTGGAGACCCGGGATCGAATCCCACGTCGGGCTCCCGGTGCATGGAGCCTGCTTCTCCCTCTGCCTGTGTCTCTGGCTCTGTCTCTCCTTCTATCTCTCAAGAATAAATAAATAAAATCTTTAAAAAAAAAAGATTTTATTTACTTAATCAGGAGGGAGGGAGGGAGGGAGGGAGGGACAGAGGGAGGCAGAGAGAGGGAAAAGAAGGCTCCATGCAAGGAGCCGGGTATGGGACCCGATCCCAGGAGTCCGGGATCACGTCCTGAGCCAAAGCCAGATGCTCAAATGACGACCAGCCACCAGGCATCCCAGAGCCTGCTTCTTTAGACAAAGAACACTTAAGGCTGAATCTGAACAAAAAAGACCATTGTAGAAGGGGTTTCTGAAGGAAACAACTAGGGAATTTCTTTAAAGTTTTTATTTATGTATTCGTGAGAGACTCACAGAGAGAGACACAGAGACAGAGACAGAGGT
Source organism: Vulpes lagopus (assembly GCF_018345385.1). Classification (NCBI taxonomy): domain Eukaryota; kingdom Metazoa; phylum Chordata; class Mammalia; order Carnivora; family Canidae; genus Vulpes; species Vulpes lagopus. The sequence continues at coordinate 59,006 of NW_024570740.1, read as the reverse complement.
GCAGAGACACGGGAGGAGAGAGAAGTGGGATCCACGCAGGGAGCCCACTGTGGGACTGGATCCCTGGCCCCCCCGGGATCACACCATGAGCCAAAGGCAGAGGTTCAACCACTGAAACAGCCAGGCGTCCTGGAAGCAGATTTTTTTGAAAAGGAATTGTATGCATGCTCAGGACAGACTGAGATTGGGAGAAGTGAGCTTTACTAGTACACTGGTATAGCATTAAGACTCGGCTCTTGTCTCTGTTAAAATGAAGAGATTTCCTTGCGTTGGTAGTCTAATCACGGCAAGGGATTGTGAACAGAGAAGAAAAAAATATGTTATTATTTTCCCTCTCCAGACCAGCCAGGTTTTTATATTCCTTTTTATCCACGAATTACCTCCGTGAGAGAGTGAAAACTTCTCAATATTAAAGGAGCTACATTTTGGGGACAACTCTATAAGCTCCTGTGGAATCTCCTAGGGCCACCCTGGCGAAACAGATACTGATGTTGTTTTCAGTTTTGTAATGACCCATGATCCTTTATAGGCCTGGGCCTTGAAAGCTTCTGAGATGTTGGTTGGTTGGTTGGTTGGATGGATGGATGGATGGATGGATGGATGGATGGATGGATTGTGTATCTGGCTGGCCGGCTGACTGCTCAGCTGTTTGCTGGTTCCTTCATCCGTTCATTCATGGATTTTCAGCGGATCCCAGAAAAGTCTAGCCCTAAGTTGAGTCTCTTGACTAACATAGGTCGTTTACCTGCTATGTGAAGGCACGTGAGAAGCAGCGTCAGACAAAGAATCATAAGCCCTCTTAGATTATATTGGTTGTGTGAATGCTGTGGGTGTTCCAAAAGCGACATAAAGTCGTAAAGTGGTAACGTGCCCTGGTACATTGTTAAAATGCTGTGTGTGACAAATCATAATCCGGTTTTCTTCTCGACTGCACTCTAGCCAACTCTCCTCGGGTCTGTAACCACGTCCACCGGTGACCGCCATGTCATGTACAGGTGTTCTGATGCTCTTGCAAAAACAAACAAACAACACACACACACACACACAGACACATTTATTTATTTATTTATTTATTTTTCCCAGATTCCAGAAGAACCACGCAAAGGACTTTTGACACATCTCAGTTTCTGGTCACCCCGAGATCATCGAACAACAGTATGAATTGCCAGAACTAGTGAAATAGCTGCATTTGCCCAGAACAAAACCAGGGACGCCTGGGTGGCTCAGCGGTGGAGCCTCTGCCTTGGGCTTAGGGCGTGACCCCGGAGTCCCTGGATGGAGTCCCGCATCAGGCTCCCTGCATGGAGCCTGTTTCTCTCTCTCTCTCTCTCTCTCTCTCTCTCTCTCATACATGAATAAAATCTTAAAAAAACAGAACTAAAAGGAACAACATGGAACTGAAAAGAGCGAAAGACAATGATGACTGGTTTCTTTGTTTTTGTTTTTTAAAGATTTTATTTAGTTATTCACGAGAGACACAATGAGAGAGAGAGAGGCAGAGACACAGGCAGAGGGAGAAGCAGGCTCTGCAGGGAGAGACCCATGCGGGACTCCAGGATCACACCCTGAGCCAAAGGCAGCCGCTCCCACCACTGAACCACCCAGGCATCCTGATGACCCTTTTTAAAGGACTCTTGTTCAAATCACTGCTGATCCCCTCATGTTTGCTCTTCCAGTTTGAAGGAAACTTTGTAGAGATATCTATACCTTAGAGAAATTTTAGGAACGTGTGAGATTGTAAACAAATTAAAATCCTTATCCTTGGGCAGCCCGGGTGGCTCAGCGGTTTAGCGCTGCCTTCAGCCCAGGCCGTGATCCTGGAGACCCTGCATGGAGCCTGCTTCTCCCTCTGCCTGTGTCTCTGCCTCTCTCTCTCTCTCTCTCTCAATCTCTCTCTCTCTCTCTCTCTATCTCTCTGTGTGTTTGTATCTCTCATGAATAAATACATAAAATCTAAAGAAAAAAAAATCTTTAAAATCCTTATCTTTTCTCCCTACCTGTGACCCGTCAGTGTTCAGAAACTCTCAGTGAGTTATCTCTTTTCTTTTCTTTTCTTTTCTTTTCTTTTCTTTTCTTTTCTTTTCTTTTCTTTCTTTTCTTTTCTTTCTCTCTCTTTTTCTAATGAGTTATCTTTCTTTTATGGCAATTGCCAATCATCTGCGTGAGGTCTGTTCTGTGGGAATACGTTCTCATTGTAACCGGCCACTGTTGGAAGAATCCCTTGTATCACCAAGGCCTGCCTTCCTTGAGTGCAATGGCATCTGTTTTTCTTTTCTCTTCTCTTCCTCCGCCGCCCCCCGCCCCCCCCCCCAGGTTTATTTTTCAGAGTGATCTCTACTCCCAACGTAGGGCTCCCACTCACGACCTGGAGGTCAAGAGCCGTGCTCTCTACTGACCGAGCGGGCCACGGCCCCCTGGAATCGCATCCTAAGACTCAGATAGGATCGGACAGCCTGGAGACACTGAGATCCACTTCTCGGGGAGCCAGCCGAGCCCCTCGGAAACCCTGAGCCTGATACCTTCCTTCCAGAGGTCGCCACGGCCTCACTGGGCGAGTCAAGAGTGCCACCTCCTGGCGGACGAAACCGAGAGTCGGCTGCTTTACCTCAGCGAGCCTCCCAGGTTGCCCCTACAAGGTGCTTGGAAATGCTGAGGCTCAACAACACCGGAACCACAACAACCGGAAGAACAGAAAAGAAGAGCCAAAGGGATGCTGAAGTTCTTCCTTCTGGCCTTGCCTTTACAGGCGTGTGCCGTCTGCGACCACGCCTGTCTCCGAGGACAGGAAGAAAAGAGTCCAGATGGCTGAACCGGGGTTCTGCACTCTGCGGACCACAGGAACCCCCTCCAGCCTGACCCAGGAACTCCCTTACTCTGAGCCAGGGACAGGGGGTCTTGTTTTGTGTTTCGGTTGTGGTCCAAAAGACAGGCGTCACCTACGGTGGAACCTTGTAACCCTTTCTAAGCCTAGAGTCGCTCAGCGGCATTACATACCTTCACACATCCTCCTCGCCAAGTTATCTGTCCATTCCATTTTTTAACTCTCTTTTTTTTAATTTTTAAATTTTATTTATTTATTTATCTATTTATTTATCTATTTATTTATTCATTCATTCATTTATTATTCATTCATTCATTATTTTTAAGGATTTTTTTTTAGTCAGGGAGAGAGAGAGAGAGAGAGAGAGGGAGAGAGAGAGGCAGAGACACAGACAGAGGGAGAAGCAGGCTCCATGCAGGGAGCCCGATGTGGGACTGGATCCCGGGTCTCCAGGATCACACCACAGGCTGCAGGCGGCGCCAAACCGCTGCGCCACCCAGGGATCCCTTAAGTTTAATTTCTTAAACTGTATTGATCGGGCATGGGATCTCTGCCTCTCTCTCTCTCTCTCTCTCTCTCTCTCTCTCTCTCTCTCTCTCTCTCTCTCTCTCTCTCTCTCTCTCTAATAAATAAATAAATAAATAAATAAATAAATAAATAAAATCTTTAACAAATAAATGAATAAATAAACTGTATTTATTCAAGGGAGACACACAGAAGGAGGCCGGGAGGCAGGCAGAGGGAGAAGCAGGCTCCACGCGGGGAGCCCGGTGCGGTGCTGGATCCCCAAAACGCTGTGATGATGCCGGGAGCCGAGTGGAAGGCAGCCGCTCAAACGCGGGTATGCCACCCGGGCACACCTCGTCCGCACCTCTTCCTTCCCACCGCCACCCACGGTCTTGCGCGTTCGTTCATCTGGTTCCCACACACAGGACCTCGTGCTCCAGGTCTATCCCTAGACACACCCTAGGATCCCCAACTAGGGAATAGGTTCAGATGGGACCGATGCTCATGGGACCGTGCTCCTGTTTGAGGACTGTCCTCGGTTGCTGTAGCGGTGGCGGCGAGACAAAGGGTCTCTCTCCACACACACCGCACAGGGTGTCGCGTCACGTCGTGGGGAGATGACGCGGGAAGGACGGGTTTCGGTTGGCGGACATTTCTACATCCCATCTGGGAACCGCTCCCACCCCCCCACCCTCCGGTGTCCCGGATCTGTAGGAGTGAGGGCAGCAGGAAGCCTCCCATGGATGATATTTGCAAGTGCGCCCTTGCCTGGGGCCGGAGCCTGGGCCGGAACCGGAACCGGAACCGGACATGGAACCGGTGCAGCCCGGGTGGTTCGGAAGGCAGGCGCCTGCGGGACCGACCGGTGGCCAGCGTGTGGGGGTGGGCGCGTGGGCGGGTGCGGGGCATGCCCCGAGTGGGGCAGATGTCCCCATCCCAAGGAGGCGGAGGAGGAAAGCCACCCCAAGGCCCCTCTTTGGCGCCCCGTCCTGCCGTCCTGTGTCAGGAAACGCTACTGACCCGGGCGGATCCGGACCAGGCTGCGACCCAGCTGCCCTGCGATCCCACATTCCTCACACCTGGACTCACCGGTGTGGCGCCTGCCTTTCCGGCTCTGCCTGCCTGCCTGCCTGCCTGCCTGCCTGCCTAACTATCTCTGCATCCAACTGGCGACTTTCAGTTTCAGTGCGGACTTTCAGTCCGTGAGGTTGGGGGCTTCGACTCTCTGGGTCTTGGCTAGAACCCAAACAGAGAAAGACTTGCCATACGATAGGTAGATACCACTTTCAATTAAGTGTCTGTGAAATGATTATGGAGGAAGGAAATTCTCAGCCTTGAACGTTTCTGGGCCCTGCTCCATTGGCTTTCACACTGACCCAGGGCCAAACGGCTCACAGAAAACTCAGCACTAGTTGGGCTCTATTTCCGTGCCACTGAATGCACGTTGCCTGTCTGCCTCCCCTGAAAAGTCAAGCAACGGGGACGCCTGGGTAGCTCCGTGTTCAGCATCTGCCTTGGGGTCAGGTCATCATCCTGGGGTCCTGGGGCCCCGGCTCCCACTTGGGGCTCCCCGCGGGGAGCCTGCTTCTCTCTGCGTCTGTCAATGCCTGTCTCTGTGTGTCTCTCATGGATAAATAAAGAACACCTCTAAAACAGGAAAGAATGAATGATTAATTAAAAGGACTGACTGACTGACTGACTGACTGAACTGATCGGCTGACCGACTGACCGGCTGAATGAATGTATACATAAGCAAGCCAGGAAGCAAGCAAGCAAGCAAGCAAGCAAGCAAATGAACAAATGAAATCGATGAAGGGGTGCGTGACTGCTGGCTGGCACTGTCGGTGGAGTGTGGGACTCTATATTTCTCGGTTGCGAGGATGAGCCCTAACCTGGGTGTAAACATCGCATACACCTAAAATCTTCTGAAAATAAAAAAAAAAATTAAAAGAAAAAAAGAAAAAGAAAAAGGTGGGCAGCCCGGGTGGCTCGGCGGTTGAGCGCCGCCTTCAGCCCGGGGCCTGATCCTGGAGGCCCGGCATCAGAGTCCCACGTCGGGTTCCAAGCATGGAGCCTGCTTCTCCCTCTGCCTGTGTGTCCGACTCTCTCACTCACTGTGTCTCAGGAGAAAATAAACAGAATCTTTACAAAAAGGAAAAAAAAAAGTTGTGTTGTTTTGTTTTGTTTTGTTTTGTTTCAATCGGATCGATCGATCACTAAAAGGCAACCTGCCAAAACTGACGATGAGAAAACGGAAGAAAACCTTCCTGGTTCCCACAGAGTTCAAGCCCTACAGCGTTGCCCGTACCAAGATCAGAGAATAAACTGTCCACTCTCTACGGCGTCCCTCCTCCCGAGGACGCCCCAGCTCCTTATGGAGCATGCACACGCACGTGCACGCGCACGCAGAAAAGCGGGGCGAACGGAACCAGACCCTAGAGAACCCTGCAGCGAAGGTTGAGCACACGACACACACACACACACACACACACACACACACACACACCCCGCCAGCCACAGGAAACTCTGGCAGGCTACCCCTGGGCTGCTTAGGGGGCCTATACTTACTTGCAAGTGCTCACTGACCTGGGACACGTGGAAGGGGAACCTGAGGCTCAGATGGCCCAAACCGGGTGAATGGGGTGCTTTGCTCATGCCTGAATGCTATGCTCTCCACGATTAGAGAAAGCTGGCAATGAGGCCAGCCCAGGGACCAGAACCTAACCTAAAACTCCCTCTGGCTCCATCAGTAATGTCCCGACTGTTGGTGAGGAACCAGTGCTCGGCTCGCTCGGGGAGACAGACGCTCTGGTCTTCTTCGGGTTGGGTTGTTGCTGCGGCTTTGGGTATCTTTGCAGGAAACCGGCCTCTTCTCTTTCGAAATGGAAACCAAAGGATGGATGGGGTCCGGACGCGGTCACGCTCGCTGGCCACTGGAGTTGTTGTCACCCAGCCAGCGGGGAGATCGGAACATCGGGTCTTTCGTGACCTCTCCACAGATAGGAGTGAGACCAAGGCTATATACTTTGTTGGCATCTCGTCTGTGTCTACGTGTCCCTATGGGTTCTACGAGGGAGAGGTTTCCTCTACCTCCGGATGCTATATTGCTGACATCCCTTTGTAAAGGAACTGTAGCTTAGGAGTTCAAAGGCCGGCGCGGGTAAAAATCGGGAACAGGACAGCTCGGAGAGATAAGGACGAGTGACAATATTTCACAAGTTCCCACGATCTGGGATGAAGTTCTGTTCGTTCGTTCGTTCGTTCGTTCGTCCGTCCATCCATCCGTCTGTCCGTCCGTCCGTTCGTTCATCCGTCCGTCCGTCCGTCCGTCCGTCCGTTCGTTCGGGACCCCCGGTTTCTCAGCGGTTAAGCGTCTGCCTTCATCTCAGGGCCCGATCATGCGGGTCCGGGATCCTTTCCTGCATCTGTCTCCTTGCGGGGACCTGCTTCTGCCCATGTCTCTGTCTCTGTCTCTGTCTCTGTCTCTCTCTCTCACACGGGAATAAAGAAACAAAATAGTTTAAAAAAGGAAAGATGCTCGGTCTCGCACTCTCTCCCTCTCCCTCCTCCTCCTCCCCCTTCCCCACTTCACACAGTGCTCTCTCTCTGAAAGAAAGCTAATATATTACAATTTTGCAAAAGCCTGCCAATGGAATGGAGACTACTGGAGAACGATAAGGAAAACAACTCCGTGTGTGACAAGTAGGAGACGTGTAGGAAACGTACAAGGCGTGAGAATACATGTTTTGGTGAGGGAAAAGAAAATAATTCTGTCCTGAAATAATGAGCCTGGCTTTTTTTTTTTTTCTTTATTAAGATTTTATTTACTTGGGATCCCTGGGTGGCGCAGCGGTTTGGCACCTGCCTTTGGCCCAGGGCGCGATCCTGGAGACCCGGGATCGAATCCCACGTCGGGCTCCCGGTGCATGGAGCCTGCTTCTCCCTCTGCCTGTGTCTCTGGCTCTGTCTCTCCTTCTATCTCTCAAGAATAAATAAATAAAATCTTTAAAAAAAAAAGATTTTATTTACTTAATCAGGAGGGAGGGAGGGAGGGAGGGAGGGACAGAGGGAGGCAGAGAGAGGGAAAAGAAGGCTCCATGCAAGGAGCCGGGTATGGGACCCGATCCCAGGAGTCCGGGATCACGTCCTGAGCCAAAGCCAGATGCTCAAATGACGACCAGCCACCAGGCATCCCAGAGCCTGCTTCTTTAGACAAAGAACACTTAAGGCTGAATCTGAACAAAAAAGACCATTGTAGAAGGGGTTTCTGAAGGAAACAACTAGGGAATTTCTTTAAAGTTTTTATTTATGTATTCGTGAGAGACTCACAGAGAGAGACACAGAGACAGAGACAGAGGTGCAGAGACACGGGAGGAGAGAGAAGTGGGATCCACGCAGGGAGCCCACTGTGGGACTGGATCCCTGGCCCCCCCGGGATCACACCATGAGCCAAAGGCAGAGGTTCAACCACTGAAACAGCCAGGCGTCCTGGAAGCAGATTTTTTTGAAAAGGAATTGTATGCATGCTCAGGACAGACTGAGATTGGGAGAAGTGAGCTTTACTAGTACACTGGTATAGCATTAAGACTCGGCTCTTGTCTCTGTTAAAATGAAGAGATTTCCTTGCGTTGGTAGTCTAATCACGGCAAGGGATTGTGAACAGAGAAGAAAAAAATATGTTATTATTTTCCCTCTCCAGACCAGCCAGGTTTTTATATTCCTTTTTATCCACGAATTACCTCCGTGAGAGAGTGAAAACTTCTCAATATTAAAGGAGCTACATTTTGGGGACAACTCTATAAGCTCCTGTGGAATCTCCTAGGGCCACCCTGGCGAAACAGATACTGATGTTGTTTTCAGTTTTGTAATGACCCATGATCCTTTATAGGCCTGGGCCTTGAAAGCTTCTGAGATGTTGGTTGGTTGGTTGGTTGGATGGATGGATGGATGGATGGATGGATGGATGGATTGTGTATCTGGCTGGCCGGCTGACTGCTCAGCTGTTTGCTGGTTCCTTCATCCGTTCATTCATGGATTTTCAGCGGATCCCAGAAAAGTCTAGCCCTAAGTTGAGTCTCTTGACTAACATAGGTCGTTTACCTGCTATGTGAAGGCACGTGAGAAGCAGCGTCAGACAAAGAATCATAAGCCCTCTTAGATTATATTGGTTGTGTGAATGCTGTGGGTGTTCCAAAAGCGACATAAAGTCGTAAAGTGGTAACGTGCCCTGGTACATTGTTAAAATGCTGTGTGTGACAAATCATAATCCGGTTTTCTTCTCGACTGCACTCTAGCCAACTCTCCTCGGGTCTGTAACCACGTCCACCGGTGACCGCCATGTCATGTACAGGTGTTCTGATGCTCTTGCAAAAACAAACAAACAACACACACACACACACACACACACACACACAGACACATTTATTTATTTATTTATTTATTTATTTATTTATTTATTTATTTATTTTTCCCAGATTCCAGAAGAACCACGCAAAGGACTTTTGACACATCTCAGTTTCTGGTCACCCCGAGATCATCGAACAACAGTATGAATTGCCAGAACTAGTGAAATAGCTGCATTTGCCCAGAACAAAACCAGGGACGCCTGGGTGGCTCAGCGGTGGAGCCTCTGCCTTGGGCTTAGGGCGTGACCCCGGAGTCCCTGGATGGAGTCCCGCATCAGGCTCCCTGCATGGAGCCTGTTTCTCTCTCTCTCTCTCTCTCTCTCTCTCTCTCTCTCATACATGAATAAAATCTTAAAAAAACAGAACTAAAAGGAACAACATGGAACTGAAAAGAGCGAAAGACAATGATGACTGGTTTCTTTGTTTTTGTTTTTTAAAGATTTTATTTAGTTATTCACGAGAGACACAATGAGAGAGAGAGAGGCAGAGACACAGGCAGAGGGAGAAGCAGGCTCTGCAGGGAGAGACCCATGCGGGACTCCAGGATCACACCCTGAGCCAAAGGCAGCCGCTCCCACCACTGAACCACCCAGGCATCCTGATGACCCTTTTTAAAGGACTCTTGTTCAAATCACTGCTGATCCCCTCATGTTTGCTCTTCCAGTTTGAAGGAAACTTTGTAGAGATATCTATACCTTAGAGAAATTTTAGGAACGTGTGAGATTGTAAACAGAGTCCTTTAAAAAGGGTCATCAGGATGCCTGGTGGTTCAGTGGTGGGAGCGGCTGCCTTTGGCTCAGGGTGTGATCCTGGAGTCCCGCATGGGTCTCTCCCTGCAGAGCCTGCTTCTCCCTCTGCCTGTGTCTCTGCCTCTCTCTCTCTCATTGTGTCTCTCGTGAATAACTAAATAAAATCTTTAAAAAACAAAAACAAAGAAACCAGTCATCATTGTCTTTCGCTCTTTTCAGTTCCATGTTGTTCCTTTTAGTTCTGTTTTTTTAAGATTTTATTCATGTATGAGAGAGAGAGAGAGAGAGAGAGAGAGAGAGAAACAGGCTCCATGCAGGGAGCCTGATGCGGGACTCCATCCAGGGACTCCGGGGTCACGCCCTAAGCCCAAGGCAGAGGCTCCACCGCTGAGCCACCCAGGCGTCCCTGGTTTTGTTCTGGGCAAATGCAGCTATTTCACTAGTTCTGGCAATTCATACTGTTGTTCGATGATCTCGGGGTGACCAGAAACTGAGATGTGTCAAAAGTCCTTTGCGTGGTTCTTCTGGAATCTGGGAAAAATAAATAAATAAATAAATAAATGTGTCTGTGTGTGTGTGTGTGTGTGTGTGTGTGTTGTTTGTTTGTTTTTGCAAGAGCATCAGAACACCTGTACATGACATGGCGGTCACCGGTGGACGTGGTTACAGACCCGAGGAGAGTTGGCTAGAGTGCAGTCGAGAAGAAAACCGGATTATGATTTGTCACACACAGCATTTTAACAATGTACCAGGGCACGTTACCACTTTACGACTTTATGTCGCTTTTGGAACACCCACAGCATTCACACAACCAATATAATCTAAGAGGGCTTATGATTCTTTGTCTGACGCTGCTTCTCACGTGCCTTCACATAGCAGGTAAACGACCTATGTTAGTCAAGAGACTCAACTTAGGGCTAGACTTTTCTGGGATCCGCTGAAAATCCATGAATGAACGGATGAAGGAACCAGCAAACAGCTGAGCAGTCAGCCGGCCAGCCAGATACACAATCCATCCATCCATCCATCCATCCATCCATCCATCCAACCAACCAACCAACCAACATCTCAGAAGCTTTCAAGGCCCAGGCCTATAAAGGATCATGGGTCATTACAAAACTGAAAACAACATCAGTATCTGTTTCGCCAGGGTGGCCCTAGGAGATTCCACAGGAGCTTATAGAGTTGTCCCCAAAATGTAGCTCCTTTAATATTGAGAAGTTTTCACTCTCTCACGGAGGTAATTCGTGGATAAAAAGGAATATAAAAACCTGGCTGGTCTGGAGAGGGAAAATAATAACATATTTTTTTCTTCTCTGTTCACAATCCCTTGCCGTGATTAGACTACCAACGCAAGGAAATCTCTTCATTTTAACAGAGACAAGAGCCGAGTCTTAATGCTATACCAGTGTACTAGTAAAGCTCACTTCTCCCAATCTCAGTCTGTCCTGAGCATGCATACAATTCCTTTTCAAAAAAATCTGCTTCCAGGACGCCTGGCTGTTTCAGTGGTTGAACCTCTGCCTTTGGCTCATGGTGTGATCCCGGGGGGGCCAGGGATCCAGTCCCACAGTGGGCTCCCTGCGTGGATCCCACTTCTCTCTCCTCCCGTGTCTCTGCACCTCTGTCTCTGTCTCTGTGTCTCTCTCTGTGAGTCTCTCACGAATACATAAATAAAAACTTTAAAGAAATTCCCTAGTTGTTTCCTTCAGAAACCCCTTCTACAATGGTCTTTTTTGTTCAGATTCAGCCTTAAGTGTTCTTTGTCTAAAGAAGCAGGCTCTGGGATGCCTGGTGGCTGGTCGTCATTTGAGCATCTGGCTTTGGCTCAGGACGTGATCCCGGACTCCTGGGATCGGGTCCCATACCCGGCTCCTTGCATGGAGCCTTCTTTTCCCTCTCTCTGCCTCCCTCTGTCCCTCCCTCCCTCCCTCCCTCCCTCCTGATTAAGTAAATAAAATCTTTTTTTTTTTAAAGATTTTATTTATTTATTCTTGAGAGATAGAAGGAGAGACAGAGCCAGAGACACAGGCAGAGGGAGAAGCAGGCTCCATGCACCGGGAGCCCGACGTGGGATTCGATCCCGGGTCTCCAGGATCGCGCCCTGGGCCAAAGGCAGGTGCCAAACCGCTGCGCCACCCAGGGATCCCAAGTAAATAAAATCTTAATAAAGAAAAAAAAAAAAGCCAGGCTCATTATTTCAGGACAGAATTATTTTCTTTTCCCTCACCAAAACATGTATTCTCACGCCTTGTACGTTTCCTACACGTCTCCTACTTGTCACACACGGAGTTGTTTTCCTTATCGTTCTCCAGTAGTCTCCATTCCATTGGCAGGCTTTTGCAAAATTGTAATATATTAGCTTTCTTTCAGAGAGAGAGCACTGTGTGAAGTGGGGAAGGGGGAGGAGGAGGAGGGAGAGGGAGAGAGTGCGAGACCGAGCATCTTTCCTTTTTTAAACTATTTTGTTTCTTTATTCCCGTGTGAGAGAGAGAGACAGAGACAGAGACAGAGACATGGGCAGAAGCAGGTCCCCGCAAGGAGACAGATGCAGGAAAGGATCCCGGACCCGCATGATCGGGCCCTGAGATGAAGGCAGACGCTTAACCGCTGAGAAACCGGGGGTCCCGAACGAACGGACGGACGGACGGACGGACGGACGGATGAACGAACGGACGGACGGACAGACGGATGGATGGACGGACGAACGAACGAACGAACGAACGAACAGAACTTCATCCCAGATCGTGGGAACTTGTGAAATATTGTCACTCGTCCTTATCTCTCCGAGCTGTCCTGTTCCCGATTTTTACCCGCGCCGGCCTTTGAACTCCTAAGCTACAGTTCCTTTACAAAGGGATGTCAGCAATATAGCATCCGGAGGTAGAGGAAACCTCTCCCTCGTAGAACCCATAGGGACACGTAGACACAGACGAGATGCCAACAAAGTATATAGCCTTGGTCTCACTCCTATCTGTGGAGAGGTCACGAAAGACCCGATGTTCCGATCTCCCCGCTGGCTGGGTGACAACAACTCCAGTGGCCAGCGAGCGTGACCGCGTCCGGACCCCATCCATCCTTTGGTTTCCATTTCGAAAGAGAAGAGGCCGGTTTCCTGCAAAGATACCCAAAGCCGCAGCAACAACCCAACCCGAAGAAGACCAGAGCGTCTGTCTCCCCGAGCGAGCCGAGCACTGGTTCCTCACCAACAGTCGGGACATTACTGATGGAGCCAGAGGGAGTTTTAGGTTAGGTTCTGGTCCCTGGGCTGGCCTCATTGCCAGCTTTCTCTAATCGTGGAGAGCATAGCATTCAGGCATGAGCAAAGCACCCCATTCACCCGGTTTGGGCCATCTGAGCCTCAGGTTCCCCTTCCACGTGTCCCAGGTCAGTGAGCACTTGCAAGTAAGTATAGGCCCCCTAAGCAGCCCAGGGGTAGCCTGCCAGAGTTTCCTGTGGCTGGCGGGTGTGTGTGTGTGTGTGTGTGTGTGTGTGTGTGTGTGTGTGTCGTGTGCTCAACCTTCGCTGCAGGGTTCTCTAGGGTCTGGTTCCGTTCGCCCCGCTTTTCTGCGTGCGCGTGCACGTGCGTGTGCATGCTCCATAAGGAGCTGGGGCGTCCTCGGGAGGAGGGACGCCGTAGAGAGTGGACAGTTTATTCTCTGATCTTGGTACGGGCAAGGCTGTAGGGCTTGAACTCTGTGGGAACCAGGAAGGTTTTCTTCCGTTTTCTCATCGTCAGTTTTGGCAGGTTGCCTTTTAGTGATCGATCGATCCGATTGAAACAAAACAAAACAAAACAAAACAACACAACTTTTTTTTTTCCTTTTTGTAAAGATTCTGTTTATTTTCTCCTGAGACACAGTGAGTGAGAGAGTCGGACACACAGGCAGAGGGAGAAGCAGGCTCCATGCTTGGAACCCGACGTGGGACTCTGATGCCGGGCCTCCAGGATCAGGCCCCGGGCTGAAGGCGGCGCTCAACCGCCGAGCCACCCGGGCTGCCCACCTTTTTCTTTTTCTTTTTTTCTTTTAATTTTTTTTTTTATTTTCAGAAGATTTTAGGTGTATGCGATGTTTACACCCAGGTTAGGGCTCATCCTCGCAACCGAGAAATATAGAGTCCCACACTCCACCGACAGTGCCAGCCAGCAGTCACGCACCCCTTCATCGATTTCATTTGTTCATTTGCTTGCTTGCTTGCTTGCTTGCTTGCTTCCTGGCTTGCTTATGTATACATTCATTCAGCCGGTCAGTCGGTCAGCCGATCAGTTCAGTCAGTCAGTCAGTCAGTCAGTCCTTTTAATTAATCATTCATTCTTTCCTGTTTTAGAGGTGTTCTTTATTTATCCATGAGAGACACACAGAGACAGGCATTGACAGACGCAGAGAGAAGCAGGCTCCCCGCGGGGAGCCCCAAGTGGGAGCCGGGGCCCCAGGACCCCAGGATGATGACCTGACCCCAAGGCAGATGCTGAACACGGAGCTACCCAGGCGTCCCCGTTGCTTGACTTTTCAGGGGAGGCAGACAGGCAACGTGCATTCAGTGGCACGGAAATAGAGCCCAACTAGTGCTGAGTTTTCTGTGAGCCGTTTGGCCCTGGGTCAGTGTGAAAGCCAATGGAGCAGGGCCCAGAAACGTTCAAGGCTGAGAATTTCCTTCCTCCATAATCATTTCACAGACACTTAATTGAAAGTGGTATCTACCTATCGTATGGCAAGTCTTTCTCTGTTTGGGTTCTAGCCAAGACCCAGAGAGTCGAAGCCCCCAACCTCACGGACTGAAAGTCCGCACTGAAACTGAAAGTCGCCAGTTGGATGCAGAGATAGTTAGGCAGGCAGGCAGGCAGGCAGGCAGGCAGGCAGAGCCGGAAAGGCAGGCGCCACACCGGTGAGTCCAGGTGTGAGGAATGTGGGATCGCAGGGCAGCTGGGTCGCAGCCTGGTCCGGATCCGCCCGGGTCAGTAGCGTTTCCTGACACAGGACGGCAGGACGGGGCGCCAAAGAGGGGCCTTGGGGTGGCTTTCCTCCTCCGCCTCCTTGGGATGGGGACATCTGCCCCACTCGGGGCATGCCCCGCACCCGCCCACGCGCCCACCCCCACACGCTGGCCACCGGTCGGTCCCGCAGGCGCCTGCCTTCCGAACCACCCGGGCTGCACCGGTTCCATGTCCGGTTCCGGTTCCGGTTCCGGCCCAGGCTCCGGCCCCAGGCAAGGGCGCACTTGCAAATATCATCCATGGGAGGCTTCCTGCTGCCCTCACTCCTACAGATCCGGGACACCGGAGGGTGGGGGGGTGGGAGCGGTTCCCAGATGGGATGTAGAAATGTCCGCCAACCGAAACCCGTCCTTCCCGCGTCATCTCCCCACGACGTGACGCGACACCCTGTGCGGTGTGTGTGGAGAGAGACCCTTTGTCTCGCCGCCACCGCTACAGCAACCGAGGACAGTCCTCAAACAGGAGCACGGTCCCATGAGCATCGGTCCCATCTGAACCTATTCCCTAGTTGGGGATCCTAGGGTGTGTCTAGGGATAGACCTGGAGCACGAGGTCCTGTGTGTGGGAACCAGATGAACGAACGCGCAAGACCGTGGGTGGCGGTGGGAAGGAAGAGGTGCGGACGAGGTGTGCCCGGGTGGCATACCCGCGTTTGAGCGGCTGCCTTCCACTCGGCTCCCGGCATCATCACAGCGTTTTGGGGATCCAGCACCGCACCGGGCTCCCCGCGTGGAGCCTGCTTCTCCCTCTGCCTGCCTCCCGGCCTCCTTCTGTGTGTCTCCCTTGAATAAATACAGTTTATTTATTCATTTATTTGTTAAAGATTTTATTTATTTATTTATTTATTTATTTATTTATTTATTTATGAGAGAGAGAGAGAGAGAGAGAGAGAGAGAGAGAGAGAGAGAGAGAGAGAGAGAGAGAGAGAGGCAGAGATCCCATGCCCGATCAATACAGTTTAAGAAATTAAACTTAAGGGATCCCTGGGTGGCGCAGCGGTTTGGCGCCGCCTGCAGCCTGTGGTGTGATCCTGGAGACCCGGGATCCAGTCCCACATCGGGCTCCCTGCATGGAGCCTGCTTCTCCCTCTGTCTGTGTCTCTGCCTCTCTCTCTCCCTCTCTCTCTCTCTCTCTCTCTCCCTGACTAAAAAAAAATCCTTAAAAATAATGAATGAATGAATAATAAATGAATGAATGAATAAATAAATAAATAGATAAATAAATAAATAAAAATTTAAAAATTAAAAAAAAGAGAGTTAAAAA
Organism: Vulpes lagopus; assembly: GCF_018345385.1. Lineage (NCBI taxonomy): Eukaryota > Metazoa > Chordata > Mammalia > Carnivora > Canidae > Vulpes > Vulpes lagopus. The sequence continues at coordinate 43,265 of NW_024570740.1, read as the reverse complement.
ATGGAATGGACAGATAACTTGGCGAGGAGGATGTGTGAAGGTATGTAATGCCGCTGAGCGACTCTAGGCTTAGAAAGGGTTACAAGGTTCCACCGTAGGTGACGCCTGTCTTTTGGACCACAACCGAAACACAAAACAAGACCCCCTGTCCCTGGCTCAGAGTAAGGGAGTTCCTGGGTCAGGCTGGAGGGGGTTCCTGTGGTCCGCAGAGTGCAGAACCCCGGTTCAGCCATCTGGACTCTTTTCTTCCTGTCCTCGGAGACAGGCGTGGTCGCAGACGGCACACGCCTGTAAAGGCAAGGCCAGAAGGAAGAACTTCAGCATCCCTTTGGCTCTTCTTTTCTGTTCTTCCGGTTGTTGTGGTTCCGGTGTTGTTGAGCCTCAGCATTTCCAAGCACCTTGTAGGGGCAACCTGGGAGGCTCGCTGAGGTAAAGCAGCCGACTCTCGGTTTCGTCCGCCAGGAGGTGGCACTCTTGACTCGCCCAGTGAGGCCGTGGCGACCTCTGGAAGGAAGGTATCAGGCTCAGGGTTTCCGAGGGGCTCGGCTGGCTCCCCGAGAAGTGGATCTCAGTGTCTCCAGGCTGTCCGATCCTATCTGAGTCTTAGGATGCGATTCCAGGGGGCCGTGGCCCGCTCGGTCAGTAGAGAGCACGGCTCTTGACCTCCAGGTCGTGAGTGGGAGCCCTACGTTGGGAGTAGAGATCACTCTGAAAAATAAACCTGGGGGGGGGGGCGGGGGGCGGCGGAGGAAGAGAAGAGAAAAGAAAAACAGATGCCATTGCACTCAAGGAAGGCAGGCCTTGGTGATACAAGGGATTCTTCCAACAGTGGCCGGTTACAATGAGAACGTATTCCCACAGAACAGACCTCACGCAGATGATTGGCAATTGCCATAAAAGAAAGATAACTCATTAGAAAAAGAGAGAGAAGAAAGAAAAGAAAAAAGAAAAGAAAAGAAAAGAAAAGAAAAGAAAAGAAAAGAAAAGAGATAACTCACTGAGAGTTTCTGAACACTGACGGGTCACAGGTAGGGAGAAAAGATAAGGATTTTAAAGATTTTTTTTTCTTTAGATTTTATGTATTTATTCATGAGAGATACAAACACACAGAGAGATAGAGAGAGAGAGAGAGAGAGAGATTGAGAGAGAGAGAGAGAGAGAGGCAGAGACACAGGCAGAGGGAGAAGCAGGCTCCATGCAGGGTCTCCAGGATCACGGCCTGGGCTGAAGGCAGCGCTAAACCGCTGAGCCACCCGGGCTGCCCAAGGATAAGGATTTTAATTTGTTTACAATCTCACACGTTCCTAAAATTTCTCTAAGGTATAGATATCTCTACAAAGTTTCCTTCAAACTGGAAGAGCAAACATGAGGGGATCAGCAGTGATTTGAACAAGAGTCCTTTAAAAAGGGTCATCAGGATGCCTGGGTGGTTCAGTGGTGGGAGCGGCTGCCTTTGGCTCAGGGTGTGATCCTGGAGTCCCGCATGGGTCTCTCCCTGCAGAGCCTGCTTCTCCCTCTGCCTGTGTCTCTGCCTCTCTCTCTCTCATTGTGTCTCTCGTGAATAACTAAATAAAATCTTTAAAAAACAAAAACAAAGAAACCAGTCATCATTGTCTTTCGCTCTTTTCAGTTCCATGTTGTTCCTTTTAGTTCTGTTTTTTTAAGATTTTATTCATGTATGAGAGAGAGAGAGAGAGAGAGAGAGAGAGAGAGAAACAGGCTCCATGCAGGGAGCCTGATGCGGGACTCCATCCAGGGACTCCGGGGTCACGCCCTAAGCCCAAGGCAGAGGCTCCACCGCTGAGCCACCCAGGCGTCCCTGGTTTTGTTCTGGGCAAATGCAGCTATTTCACTAGTTCTGGCAATTCATACTGTTGTTCGATGATCTCGGGGTGACCAGAAACTGAGATGTGTCAAAAGTCCTTTGCGTGGTTCTTCTGGAATCTGGGAAAAATAAATAAATAAATAAATAAATAAATAAATAAATAAATAAATAAATAAATGTGTCTGTGTGTGTGTGTGTGTGTGTGTGTGTGTTGTTTGTTTGTTTTTGCAAGAGCATCAGAACACCTGTACATGACATGGCGGTCACCGGTGGACGTGGTTACAGACCCGAGGAGAGTTGGCTAGAGTGCAGTCGAGAAGAAAACCGGATTATGATTTGTCACACACAGCATTTTAACAATGTACCAGGGCACGTTACCACTTTACGACTTTATGTCGCTTTTGGAACACCCACAGCATTCACACAACCAATATAATCTAAGAGGGCTTATGATTCTTTGTCTGACGCTGCTTCTCACGTGCCTTCACATAGCAGGTAAACGACCTATGTTAGTCAAGAGACTCAACTTAGGGCTAGACTTTTCTGGGATCCGCTGAAAATCCATGAATGAACGGATGAAGGAACCAGCAAACAGCTGAGCAGCCAGCCGGCCAGCCAGATACACAATCCATCCATCCATCCATCCATCCATCCATCCATCCATCCATCCAACCAACCAACCAACCAACATCTCAGAAGCTTTCAAGGCCCAGGCCTATAAAGGATCATGGGTCATTACAAAACTGAAAACAACATCAGTATCTGTTTCGCCAGGGTGGCCCTAGGAGATTCCACAGGAGCTTATAGAGTTGTCCCCAAAATGTAGCTCCTTTAATATTGAGAAGTTTTCACTCTCTCACGGAGGTAATTCGTGGATAAAAAGGAATATAAAAACCTGGCTGGTCTGGAGAGGGAAAATAATAACATATTTTTTTCTTCTCTGTTCACAATCCCTTGCCGTGATTAGACTACCAACGCAAGGAAATCTCTTCATTTTAACAGAGACAAGAGCCGAGTCTTAATGCTATACCAGTGTACTAGTAAAGCTCACTTCTCCCAATCTCAGTCTGTCCTGAGCATGCATACAATTCCTTTTCAAAAAAATCTGCTTCCAGGACGCCTGGCTGTTTCAGTGGTTGAACCTCTGCCTTTGGCTCATGGTGTGATCCCGGGGGGGCCAGGGATCCAGTCCCACAGTGGGCTCCCTGCGTGGATCCCACTTCTCTCTCCTCCCGTGTCTCTGCACCTCTGTCTCTGTCTCTGTGTCTCTCTCTGTGAGTCTCTCACGAATACATAAATAAAAACTTTAAAGAAATTCCCTAGTTGTTTCCTTCAGAAACCCCTTCTACAATGGTCTTTTTTGTTCAGATTCAGCCTTAAGTGTTCTTTGTCTAAAGAAGCAGGCTCTGGGATGCCTGGTGGCTGGTCGTCATTTGAGCATCTGGCTTTGGCTCAGGACGTGATCCCGGACTCCTGGGATCGGGTCCCATACCCGGCTCCTTGCATGGAGCCTTCTTTTCCCTCTCTCTGCCTCCCTCTGTCCCTCCCTCCCTCCCTCCCTCCCTCCCTCCCTCCTGATTAAGTAAATAAAATCTTTTTTTTTTAAAGATTTTATTTATTTATTCTTGAGAGATAGAAGGAGAGACAGAGCCAGAGACACAGGCAGAGGGAGAAGCAGGCTCCATGCACCGGGAGCCCGACGTGGGATTCGATCCCGGGTCTCCAGGATCGCGCCCTGGGCCAAAGGCAGGTGCCAAACCGCTGCGCCACCCAGGGATCCCAAGTAAATAAAATCTTAATAAAGAAAAAAAAAAAAGCCAGGCTCATTATTTCAGGACAGAATTATTTTCTTTTCCCTCACCAAAACATGTATTCTCACGCCTTGTACGTTTCCTACACGTCTCCTACTTGTCACACACGGAGTTGTTTTCCTTATCGTTCTCCAGTAGTCTCCATTCCATTGGCAGGCTTTTGCAAAATTGTAATATATTAGCTTTCTTTCAGAGAGAGAGCACTGTGTGAAGTGGGGAAGGGGGAGGAGGAGGAGGGAGAGGGAGAGAGTGCGAGACCGAGCATCTTTCCTTTTTTAAACTATTTTGTTTCTTTATTCCCGTGTGAGAGAGAGAGAGACAGAGACAGAGACAGAGACATGGGCAGAAGCAGGTCCCCGCAAGGAGACAGATGCAGGAAAGGATCCCGGACCCGCATGATCGGGCCCTGAGATGAAGGCAGACGCTTAACCGCTGAGAATCCGGGGGTCCCGAACGAACGAACGGACGGACGGACGGACGGACGGATGAACGAACGGACAGACGGACAGACGGATGGATGGACGGACGAACGAACGAACGAACGAACGAACAGAACTTCATCCCAGATCGTGGGAACTTGTGAAATATTGTCACTCGTCCTTATCTCTCCGAGCTGTCCTGTTCCCGATTTTTACCCGCGCCGGCCTTTGAACTCCTAAGCTACAGTTCCTTTACAAAGGGATGTCAGCAATATAGCATCCGGAGGTAGAGGAAACCTCTCCCTCGTAGAACCCATAGGGACACGTAGACACAGACGAGATGCCAACAAAGTATATAGCCTTGGTCTCACTCCTATCTGTGGAGAGGTCACGAAAGACCCGATGTTCCGATCTCCCCGCTGGCTGGGTGACAACAACTCCAGTGGCCAGCGAGCGTGACCGCGTCCGGACCCCATCCATCCTTTGGTTTCCATTTCGAAAGAGAAGAGGCCGGTTTCCTGCAAAGATACCCAAAGCCGCAGCAACAACCCAACCCGAAGAAGACCAGAGCGTCTGTCTCCCCGAGCGAGCCGAGCACTGGTTCCTCACCAACAGTCGGGACATTACTGATGGAGCCAGAGGGAGTTTTAGGTTAGGTTCTGGTCCCTGGGCTGGCCTCATTGCCAGCTTTCTCTAATCGTGGAGAGCATAGCATTCAGGCATGAGCAAAGCACCCCATTCACCCGGTTTGGGCCATCTGAGCCTCAGGTTCCCCTTCCACGTGTCCCAGGTCAGTGAGCACTTGCAAGTAAGTATAGGCCCCCTAAGCAGCCCAGGGGTAGCCTGCCAGAGTTTCCTGTGGCTGGCGGGTGTGTGTGTGTGTGTGTGTGTGTGTGTGTGTGTGTGTGTGTCGTGTGCTCAACCTTCGCTGCAGGGTTCTCTAGGGTCTGGTTCCGTTCGCCCCGCTTTTCTGCGTGCGCGTGCACGTGCGTGTGCATGCTCCATAAGGAGCTGGGGCGTCCTCGGGAGGAGGGACGCCGTAGAGAGTGGACAGTTTATTCTCTGATCTTGGTACGGGCAACGCTGTAGGGCTTGAACTCTGTGGGAACCAGGAAGGTTTTCTTCCGTTTTCTCATCGTCAGTTTTGGCAGGTTGCCTTTTAGTGATCGATCGATCCGATTGAAACAAAACAAAACAAAACAAAACAACACAACTTTTTTTTTTCCTTTTTGTAAAGATTCTGTTTATTTTCTCCTGAGACACAGTGAGTGAGAGAGTCGGACACACAGGCAGAGGGAGAAGCAGGCTCCATGCTTGGAACCCGACGTGGGACTCTGATGCCGGGCCTCCAGGATCAGGCCCCGGGCTGAAGGCGGCGCTCAACCGCCGAGCCACCCGGGCTGCCCACCTTTTTCTTTTTCTTTTTTTCTTTTAATTTTTTTTTTATTTTCAGAAGATTTTAGGTGTATGCGATGTTTACACCCAGGTTAGGGCTCATCCTCGCAACCGAGAAATATAGAGTCCCACACTCCACCGACAGTGCCAGCCAGCAGTCACGCACCCCTTCATCGATTTCATTTGTTCATTTGCTTGCTTGCTTGCTTGCTTGCTTGCTTGCTTCCTGGCTTGCTTATGTATACATTCATTCAGCCGGTCAGTCGGTCAGCCGATCAGTTCAGTCAGTCAGTCAGTCAGTCAGTCCTTTTAATTAATCATTCATTCTTTCCTGTTTTAGAGGTGTTCTTTATTTATCCATGAGAGACACACAGAGACAGGCATTGACAGACGCAGAGAGAAGCAGGCTCCCCGCGGGGAGCCCCAAGTGGGAGCCGGGGCCCCAGGACCCCAGGATGATGACCTGACCCCAAGGCAGATGCTGAACACGGAGCTACCCAGGCGTCCCCGTTGCTTGACTTTTCAGGGGAGGCAGACAGGCAACGTGCATTCAGTGGCACGGAAATAGAGCCCAACTAGTGCTGAGTTTTCTGTGAGCCGTTTGGCCCTGGGTCAGTGTGAAAGCCAATGGAGCAGGGCCCAGAAACGTTCAAGGCTGAGAATTTCCTTCCTCCATAATCATTTCACAGACACTTAATTGAAAGTGGTATCTACCTATCGTATGGCAAACGTCTTTCTCTGTTTGGGTTCTAGCCAAGACCCAGAGAGTCGAAGCCCCCAACCTCACGGACTGAAAGTCCGCACTGAAACTGAAAGTCGCCAGTTGGATGCAGAGATAGTTAGGCAGGCAGGCAGGCAGGCAGGCAGGCAGGCAGAGCCGGAAAGGCAGGCGCCACACCGGTGAGTCCAGGTGTGAGGAATGTGGGATCGCAGGGCAGCTGGGTCGCAGCCTGGTCCGGATCCGCCCGGGTCAGTAGCGTTTCCTGACACAGGACGGCAGGACGGGGCGCCAAAGAGGGGCCTTGGGGTGGCTTTCCTCCTCCGCCTCCTTGGGATGGGGACATCTGCCCCACTCGGGGCATGCCCCGCACCCGCCCACGCGCCCACCCCCACACGCTGGCCACCGGTCGGTCCCGCAGGCGCCTGCCTTCCGAACCACCCGGGCTGCACCGGTTCCATGTCCGGTTCCGGTTCCGGTTCCGGCCCAGGCTCCGGCCCCAGGCAAGGGCGCACTTGCAAATATCATCCATGGGAGGCTTCCTGCTGCCCTCACTCCTACAGATCCGGGACACCGGAGGGTGGGGGGGTGGGAGCGGTTCCCAGATGGGATGTAGAAATGTCCGCCAACCGAAACCCGTCCTTCCCGCGTCATCTCCCCACGACGTGACGCGACACCCTGTGCGGTGTGTGGAGAGAGACCCTTTGTCTCGCCGCCACCGCTACAGCAACCGAGGACAGTCCTCAAACAGGAGCACGGTCCCATGAGCATCGGTCCCATCTGAACCTATTCCCTAGTTGGGGATCCTAGGGTGTGTCTAGGGATAGACCTGGAGCACGAGGTCCTGTGTGTGGGAACCAGATGAACGAACGCGCAAGACCGTGGGTGGCGGTGGGAAGGAAGAGGTGCGGACGAGGTGTGCCCGGGTGGCATACCCGCGTTTGAGCGGCTGCCTTCCACTCGGCTCCCGGCATCATCACAGCGTTTTGGGGATCCAGCACCGCACCGGGCTCCCCGCGTGGAGCCTGCTTCTCCCTCTGCCTGCCTCCCGGCCTCCTTCTGTGTGTCTCCCTTGAATAAATACAGTTTATTTATTCATTTATTTGTTAAAGATTTTATTTATTTATTTATTTATTTATTTATTTATTTATGAGAGAGAGAGAGAGAGAGAGAGAGAGAGAGAGGGAGAGAGAGAGAGAGAGAGAGAGAGAGAGAGAGAGAGAGGCAGAGATCCCATGCCCGATCAATACAGTTTAAGAAATTAAACTTAAGGGATCCCTGGGTGGCGCAGCGGTTTGGCGCCGCCTGCAGCCTGTGGTGTGATCCTGGAGACCCGGGATCCAGTCCCACATCGGGCTCCCTGCATGGAGCCTGCTTCTCCCTCTGTCTGTGTCTCTGCCTCTCTCTCTCCCTCTCTCTCTCTCTCTCTCTCTCCCTGACTAAAAAAAAATCCTTAAAAATAATGAATGAATGAATGAATGAATAATAAATGAATGAATAAATAAATAAATAGATAAATAAATAAATAAAATTTTAAAAATTAAAAAAAAGAGAGTTAAAAAATGGAATGGACAGATAACTTGGCGAGGAGGATGTGTGAAGGTATGTAATGCCGCTGAGCGACTCTAGGCTTAGAAAGGGTTACAAGGTTCCACCGTAGGTGACGCCTGTCTTTTGGACCACAACCGAAACACAAAACAAGACCCCCTGTCCCTGGCTCAGAGTAAGGGAGTTCCTGGGTCAGGCTGGAGGGGGTTCCTGTGGTCCGCAGAGTGCAGAACCCCGGTTCAGCCATCTGGACTCTTTTCTTCCTGTCCTCGGAGACAGGCGTGGTCGCAGACGGCACACGCCTGTAAAGGCAAGGCCAGAAGGAAGAACTTCAGCATCCCTTTGGCTCTTCTTTTCTGTTCTTCCGGTTGTTGTGGTTCCGGTGTTGTTGAGCCTCAGCATTTCCAAGCACCTTGTAGGGGCAACCTGGGAGGCTCGCTGAGGTAAAGCAGCCGACTCTCGGTTTCGTCCGCCAGGAGGTGGCACTCTTGACTCGCCCAGTGAGGCCGTGGCGACCTCTGGAAGGAAGGTATCAGGCTCAGGGTTTCCGAGGGGCTCGGCTGGCTCCCCGAGAAGTGGATCTCAGTGTCTCCAGGCTGTCCGATCCTATCTGAGTCTTAGGATGCGATTCCAGGGGCCCGTGGCCCACTCGGTCAGTAGAGAGCACGGCTCTTGACCTCCTACGTTGGGAGTAGAGATCACTTTGACAAATGGACCCCGGGGGGGGGGGGGGGGGGCGGGGGGCGGGGAGAGGGGAGGGGAGGGTGGAGGGGAGGGAGGAGGGGAGGGCGGCGTGGGGACTGGGGGAGGTCGAAAGAAAGAGAAACAGACGCCATTCTACTCAGGGAAGGCCTTGGTGATACAGGGGATCCTTCCAAAGGTGGCTGGTTACAATGAGAACGGATTCCCACCGACCTTCTGAAGAGGATTTAACAATCGCCAAAAAAAAAGGAAGATGACTCACTGAGAGTTTCTGAACTCTGTTCAGGGTTTCTTGGAACTCATTCAGTTCCACGTTGTTCCTTTCTGTTCGGCTTCCATGCAGCTTTTTCATTAGTTCCGGCAACTCCTACTGTATGTAGTTGGACGATCTCAGGATGACCAGACACCGGGATTCGTCCAGAGTGATTTCCGCGAATCTTCTGAAAGGCAGACCGTATTGTTGCAAGACCTTCCGAACAACACCTGCACGTGACAGGGAGGTCACCCACGGATGGACGGATGGACGTGCCTAAAGACCCGATGAGAATTCATTATAATGCAGTCGAGAGGAAAATCCGACCAGTTTCTGTCACACACACACACACACACACACACACACACACACTCACACACAACACACACAGGCACACACGCAGAGCATTTAAACAGTTCGAATGTGGAGTGATGGCACTCTACCAGGACACGTTACAAGTTTAGGAATTTCATTTCATGTTTGGAACACCGGCAGCATTCACCCACGCAATATAATCTAAGAGGGCTTATGATTCTTTGTCTGACAGTGCTTCTCATGGTCCTTCCCATAACAGGTAAACGACCTATAGTAGTCAAGAGACTCTATTTAGGGTTTGGCATTCTGGGATCCGCTGAGAATCCACGAACGGATGAAGGAACCAGTAGACAGACAGCCAGGCAGCCAACCAGCCAACCAAAAACATCTCAGAAGTTTTCAAGGCACATGCCTACAAAGGATCACGGATCATAACAAAACGGAAATCTTCATTGTCTCTTTCGCCAAGGTGGCCCCTAGGAGATTCTACAGGTGCTCTTAGAGTTGTCCCCCAAAATGAAGCTCCTTTAACGTGGAGAAGTGTTCACTCTTACGTAGGGGAAGACCGGATAAAAACGAATCCAAAAAATAAAATAAATAAGTAAATAACAGAAAAAGTTAAACAACAACAACAACAACCACCAAAAAAAAAAAAAAAAAGGAATCTAAAAACCTTGCTGTTCTGGGCAGGTAAAGGGAGAAACACACACACACACACACACACACACACACACACACACCCAAAAACAAACAAACAAAAAAACCCCAACCAAACCAAACCAAACCAAGCCAAGCCAAGCCAAGCCAAACAAACAAACAAAAAAGCACATTGTCTTTGTCTTTTCTTCTCTGTTCACACTCTTATCAAGAGTAGACTACCAATGCAAGAGAATCTCGTCATTTTAGCAGAGAGAAGAGCCAAATCTCAGTTGTACACCAGTATACTAGTAAAACCCACTTCTCCCAATCTCAGTCCGTCCTGACCACGCCTACAATTACTTTTCAAAGAGTCTGCTTCTGGGACGCCTTGGGTGGCTCAGCGGTGCTGGAAGGTCTGCCTTTGGCTCAGGGCCTGATCCCAGGGGTCCTGGGATCCAGACCTGCATCGGGCTCCCCAGTGGAGCCTACTTCTTCCCCTGCCTGTGTCTCTGCCTCTCTCTCTCTCTCTCTCCCTGTCTCTCTCTCTTTCTCTGTCTCTGTCTCGCTTTCTCCGTCTCTGTCTCTCTTTATCTCTCTGTCTCTCTCTCTGTCTCTCTTTATCTCTCTGCCTCTCTTTTCTCTGCCTGTCTCTCTCTGTGTCTCTCTCCCCTTCTCTCTGTCTCTGTCTCTCTTCCTTTCTCTCTCTCTCTGTCTGTCTCTGTCTCTCTTTGTCTGTCTCTGTCTCTCTCTTTGTCTCTCTGTCTCTCTCTCTCTCCCATGAATACATAAATAAAATCCAAAAAAAAAAAAAGAAAACAAAAAACAAATCTCAAAAATCTCCTTCAGAAATCCCTTCTATAATTTCTTTTTCCGTTCCGTCAGTCTTTTTTTTTTTTAATTATTTATTTTTGATAGTCATACAGAGAGAGAGAGAGAGAGAGAGAGGCAGAGACACAGGCAGAGGGAGAAGCAGGCTCCATGCACCGGGAGCCCGACGTGGGATTCGATCCCGGGTCTCCAGGATCGCGCCCTGGGCCAAAGGCAGGCGCCAAACCGCTGCGCCACCCAGGGATCCCCCGTTCCGTCAGTCTTAAGTGTTCTTTCTCTAAATAGCTGGGCTTTGGGACGCCCGTGTGCCTCAGCCTTTGATCGTCTGGCTTGGGCTCAGGGCGTGATCCCAGACTCCTGGGACTGAGTCCCATATCAGGGTCCTCGCATGGAGCCTGCTTCCCTTGTCTCTGCCTGTCCCTGTGTCTCTCATCTCATGAAGAAGTAAATAAAATCTTAAAAAAAAAAAAAAAGCCAGAGTCATTTCAGGACAGATTCATTTTCTTTAACCACCACCACCACCACCACCACCACCACCACCACCCGCATTTTCTACATGTCTCCTACTATCTCACACACAGAGGTTGTTTTCCTTGTCGTTAACCAGTAGTCTCGATTCCATGTGGCAGATTTTTAAAAATTGTACTTATTTTACACTTTTTGAGCGAGGAGAGAGGAGAGAGAGAGAGAGAGAGAGCACTTTGTGAAGGGGGAAGGGAGAGAGAGAGACAGAGACAGAGACATAGGCAGAAGCAGGCTCCCCACAGGGAGCCAGATGTGGAAATGGGTCCGGACTCGGACACTCCCCCCCCCCCCCCGCCGCCCCAGAATTGGGCCCTGACCCAAAGGCCAATGCTCAACCCCTCAACCGCTGAGCCACCCAGGCGGCAGACTGTTAACTCCTAGAAACCTCAGTCTCTGGTGAAAAGCCAGTAGGAACCACGGGCACATTGCCTATCATACCAGAAATCCTTAGATTGTCAAATGGATGAATACATGTGATAGTTTTTAGAAACACGTGTGTGTGTGTGTGTGTGTGTGTGTGTGTGTGTGTATGCGTATGTATTGTTGGGCTGGCTGAGAGACAGGGGCACCCAAAATGGCGGACATCTCAAACTGGGTCAAAATGGCTGATCTTCCCGTCAAAGCAGCAGCCCTGACCACCACATCATCTCCAGTAAGTCGAAGCCTAGATGGGAAACCGAAACTTTCCATCCAGGACTTTCCAGCCAGGAACCACCCCCACCCCCACCCCCACCCCCTCCCCCGATACTACCCCCCACCCCACCCCCCCAGCCAATCACCTAAGGACACAGTGTTCCCTTGTCTAATTTGGCAAGGGACCCACCCGGATCCAGAGCCGGAACCAAGAAGGCTTAAAAACCCCCACAGTCCCCAACCCCGCGCGACTTCCCTGTCTCTGGCCACCTCTCCGAGTCATGGAACCTCGCCCAGGAGCGCTCCCCATTAAAGCACTCTCGAACCTACTGCCTGGCTCTGCTGGTTTTTTGTTATTTCTCCGCTGTTCATTTTGTAAAAACCTAACATGTAGGACACAAATTTTTTTTTTTTTAAGATTTGATGTGTGTGTGTGTGTGTGTGTGTGTGTGAGAGAGAGAGAGAGAGAGAGAGAGAGAGAGAGAGAGAGAGGCAAAGACACAGAGGGAGAAGCAGGGTCCAATGCAGGGAGCCTGACGTGGGACTCGATCCCGGGACTCCAGGATCACGCCCTGGGCTGAAGGTGGCACTAAAACGCTGAGCCACACGGGCTGCCCTGTATGATACAATTGTTAAGGAAGCACGAAACAGGGGATCCCTGGGTGGCTCAGCGGTTTAGCACCTGCCTTCGGCCCAGGGCGTGATCCTGGAGTCCCGGGATCGAGTCCTACATCGGGGGTTCCTGCAGGGAGCCCGCTTCTCCCTCTGCCTGTGTCTCTGCCTGTGTGTGTGTGTGTGTGTGTGTGTGTGTGTGTATGTCTCATGAATTGTGAATTAAAATTTAAAAAAAGAGGAAGGAAAAAAGAAACAAACAAACCTGAAACACGTTTACTAACACACCCAGGTATCTGCAGGTTTCCTGAATCAGACAAAAGAGAAACACAAAAACTGAGGTGGGGGGAGGGGAGAAGGAAGAAAAGGGCAAGGGGTGGAGGAGGAAAACACAACACCACCAAACAAAAAAAAAACCCCTTGGGTGTCTCATTGACTCACACTCTAGTATTTTACCTTCTGTTGGAAAGACAGACGCCAGGTATCCGGTGAACTGAACCCAATTTATCAATTAAGCTAGTTACACCTTCAAAGTTCCAGGTCACCAAAAATTTGGGAAGGTATTGTAAAAGTTTAACCTATAGACCTTTTTTCATCTTTTTCTTTCTTTCTTTCTTTCTTTCTTTCTTTCTTTCTTTCTTTCTTTCTTTCTTTCTTTCTTTCTTTCTTTCTTTCTTTCTTTCTTTCTTTCTTTCTTTTTTTACCTGCTTGCTCGTAACAAGGAAAAGTACACGAGACAGACAAAATCGATCATTTGAAGTAGTATCCTAACCCTAATCCAAACGCGTACCCTTACCCTAACCCTAAACCAAACCAGTACCCTAACCCTAACCCCTAACCCCTAACCCTAACCCATTCCCTAACCCGTTCCCTAACCCTAACCCTAAGCCTAACCCCTAACCCTAACCTGTTCCCTAACCCTAACCCTAACCCGTTCCCTAACCCTAACCCGTTCCCTAACCCGTTCCCTAACCCTAACCCGTACCCTAATCCCTAATTGTACCCTAAACCTAGCCCAAACCCCTGCCTTAAGCCCTAACCCTAAACTTCAACCCCATCCCCCGCTGTATCTCTGAACGTATTCCCTCCCCCATCCCTTAACCCTAAACCCTATAACCTATCTGTAACATCACCCTTATCCATTCCCTAACTCAGTTTCCTAATCCCAAATCCGTACCTTACTCCTAACTCTTGACCCTTCCCCCATCTCTCACCCTAACCAGGAACTCGAACGCATAACCATGATCACTAATCCATATCATCTAATTTCACCCTAACCACATATTGCTCACCCTAAACCCTAACCCTATCTCAATTGTCCCCATTCACTTACCTTGTCGTTCTGAGTAGCTGCTGCTGACGTGGATGTGATGTGACTCCGAACAGCGCCTCCAGGGTCCTCCAGCGGGTCCTGAGGAAGCCGGACTCCTGTCATGGCAGACGTGGCCCCATGTCTTCCTGAGTCATAGACAGCAGGTCCTGAGGACGAGGGGGGTCCTGTCACTGTGGACTATGTCTCACATCCTCCGGAAGCCTCCCTGCGGGTTCTGAGGAGGCCAGGTTCCTGTCACCGTGGACGCGGCCCCACATGGGACTGAAGCCTACCCGCCGGTCCTGAGAAGGCCGGGGCTCCTGTCAGTGTAGACCCGGCCCCACGTCATCCCGAAAACTCACCGTGGGTCCTGAGGAGGCCGGGGCTCCTGTCAGCGTGGACGTGACCCTACATCTTCCCGAAAACTCACCGCGGGTCCTGAGGAGGCTGGGGCTCCTGTCAGCGAGGAAGCGGCCCCACATCTTCCTGAAGTCTCACCGTGGGTCCTGAGGAGACCAGGCTCCTGTCAGCGAGGACACGGCTCCACATGGTCCTGAAGCCTACCTGCGGGTCCTGAGGAGGCCGGGGCTCCTGTCAGCCTGGACGCAGCCCCACGTCCTCCTCAGGCAGCCAGAGCACAGACCGGCTCCTGTTACTGCTGACGGACGAGGCCTACTGCGTACACACGCCCCCTGACTCGGGCCTGGGCTCAGGCGCTGAAGGAGGCGGTGAGGGAGGCGGCGTCCCCAGGCCCAGAGCGGGACCTGCCTCCTTCCAGGCTCCAGCTGAGACCTATTGAAGAAACCCAACCCCACCCCCCCACCCCCGGGGAAAATTTAGGACCACGCCTAACCCAGAGGCAGCACATCCAGGCGCCTTCCCGGAATTTAAGCAACGAAAAACATTCTGTGGTTTTTCCGAGAAAAGAAAACCATTCCCCCCCCACGCCCTGACTGGAAAGTCCCTGAACATGTTCATGTTGACCTTCAAAGAAATCAATCCTGTCTTCACCCGAATGCTATGCTAATCCCGCGGTTTGCCTTTAAAAGATGCCTGTAATTGCCAATCGGGGCTCTTCCACCTTTGAGGCCGAGGGCCCATTTGCGCAAACGTTCAATAAAACCCTCTTGCTAGGGATCCCTGGGTGGCGCAGCGGTTTAGCTCCTGCCTTTGGCCCAGGGCGCGATCCTGGAGACCCAGGATCGAGTCCCACGTCGGGCTCCCGGTGCATGGAGCCTGCTTCTCCCTCTGCCTATGTCTCTGCCTCTCTCTCTCTCTCTTTCTGTGACTGTCATAAAAAAAAAAAAAAACCCTCTTGCTAGTTGCATCTGCCTGTCTGGGGTCTGAGTCTCTGGGGCGTCTACCGGGACACGTTGGCCCCCGTGAGCTAGGGTCCAACACTATGAGCTTCGGAAACGTCGTGCTGAAATGGAGCACAACACCCGGCTTCCCCAGAAATACTTAAGGACAAGGAATTGGAGCCCACAGGACGCGAAATGAAATGTGGACCAGACTTTTACCGTGTCCGCCAAGACTCACTCAACCCTCTTCCACTGTGGGCGGGACTGCGGGCTGGTGCAGCTGCCCTGGAAACAGTGCCGAGGCTCCTCAGGAACTTACCGATAGAGCTGCCCTGCGACCGGCAGGTGCACGGCCTGGAGCTCACTCTGAAGATACAGATGCAATGAAACGCCGGGCGGGACACCTGCGCCCCGATGTCCACAGCAGCCGGGTCCACAGTAGCCACACTGAGGGAGGAGCCTCGGTGCCTTCAGACAGATGATGGATAGAGGATGGGAGATAGATGATGGTCATAGAGAGAGGAATGGTACTGCTATCAAAGAGAAGGAAATCTTGCCATTTGCAATGACGCGGATACAACTAGAGGGATCCTGTTAAGTGAAATAAGTCAGTCGGGAAAGACAATGACCCTATGGTGTCATTCATAGGTGGAATTAAAGAAGCAAAGCAGATGAACATCTGTGAAGGGAAGGAAAAACGAATAAGATGAAAACAGATGCAGGAAATACAGACTCTGAATCATTGGAAACAATCTGAGGGTCGCTGGAGGGGAACGGGGGAGGGGATAACGGGGGATGGGCACGAAGGACGGCAGGTGATGTCACGAGCACTGCTGTTCTCTCCAACTGGTGAATCCCTGAATTCTACCTCTGAAAGTATAATACACTATACATTAATTAATTGGGTTTAAATTAAGTTAAACAAAATCAGTTGTATCAGAGCACATTTCCTTCTGGACTCCCTGTTCTGCTCCTTCAGCTTATGCTGGAACCACCCCCTGTGGGTCTAAGTAGGCGCCACACCTCCTGCCTGGCCCAGCCCAGGGCTAGAACTCACGACCCCGAGATCAGGACCTGAGGTGAGGTCAGGAGTCCATGCTTAACTGACAGAGCCAGCAGGGGGCCGAGAACCACACTGCTTTATCCTGTGTCTCTGTGACATCCTTCGAAATAGGAAAGTGCTGCGTCCCACTCTGTCCTGCTTTTCCAATACTGATTTGCTGTCCGGGGTCATTTGTGGGGGCTGACGGATGTTAGGGTTTGTTTGTTTGTTTTCCTACTTCTAGGATCTACCACCATGATTTTGATAGGAATGACATTGAAACCGAGGGTGGCTTCAGGAACTGTGGACATTTTCACAAGAGGAGGCTTCCACCCCACGAGCCCAGGACGGCCTCCCAGAGCCTGGTATGGCTCAGTGCACAAGTCTTGTGCTCCTTTCGTTCAGTCTCATTATTTAGTCTCTGTGATGCTCCTGAGAAGGGAGTCACGTCCTTCATTTCGTTCCTGAGTGCTCATTGTCAGGACGCAGCAAGGCTACTGAGCTCTGTAGGTTCAGTTGGTGTCCCATGAATTTACTGAATTCAATCATTAGTTCTAACAGGTTTTGGTGGGGGCTCTCGGGTTTCCTGTTTCTAGCACCGCGTCTTCAACAAATAGGGACAGTGTGACGTCCCCCTTCCAGGAGTGGAACCTTTGCTGTTTCCTGTCTGTTGACTACATTAGGACTTCCAGCACTGAGAGGGGACCTCCTTGGCTTGTTCCTGCTCTTAGGGGAGACGATTTCAGGTTTTCACCCTTGAAGACGATGTCAGCTGCGGGCCTTCCTAGCGGAACTTTATTCTGTTGATTGACATTTCCTCAAAACCCACTAGGCTTTTGATGTTGTACTTTGTCAAATGCTTTTTCTGCAACTCTTGAGAGGATCGTATGCTTTTTGTCCTTTCTCTCGTTTTTCTTTTTTTAAAGATTTTATTTATATATCCTTGAGAGACATACAGAGAGAGCGGCAGAGAGAGAAAGGCAGAGACACGGGCAGAGGGAGAAGGGGGCTCCGTGTAGGGAACCCGACGTGGGACTCGATCCCGGGACTCCAGGATCACGCCCTGGGCTGAAGGCAGGCGTTAAACTGCTGAACCACCCGGGGCTGCCCCATGTCCTTTCTCTGGTTAATGTGATGGATCCTGCTGACTGATGGACAGAGGGGCCGTGGGTAGGACATGGGCAATGTAGATGAACGATAGTAACAGCTATAAGCGTCTGGATCGTAAATAAAATAAGTCACAGAAATTTAGAAAGTACAGCCTAGGGAATGGAGTCAGTACTGTTGTGACAACTTTGTACGGGGACAGACGGTGACGCCGCTTCTCGTGGGGGGAGCTGAATAAGGCACAGAATTGTCAAGTCACTAGTTGTAGCCCTGAAACTACTGTCACGTTGTGTGTTGACTGTACTTCAATAAATATCAAGGAAAAGGGGTTTCTGGTAGGACTCCCGGTGGGTCCGTGAAAGGCATTTACAGGGTCCTTACACACACGAAGGCACCTCTGCAGAGGGGATAAAGATGCTCACGTGACTTCATGTTAATTTTTAGAAGATTTACTTGAGAAAGGGTGCAGTAGGGAGGGGCAGAGGGAGAGGGGGAAGCTGGAGCGGACTCCTCACCCAACGGAGCCCGAGCCCCACGCGAGGCTCCACGCCACAACCTCAAGATCCTGACCTGAGCCAAACTAAAGAGTCGACGTGGAACCGACTGAACCATGCAAGAGCCCCTCGAATGTTAAGTGCAACCCCATGCTGTGAACTCTGGGGGTCGGGGGGACATCTGTGACCCCCAGTCTACCTAGAATGGTGGGAGGCCTGCAGGGCCCAAGGATGGGAACTGAGGATGTGGGAAGGTGCCTGCATCCCCCTCCCGCCTGGCGTGGGGACAGGACCCTCCCCCCGGGACCCTCCGCCTTCAGGGTGAAGGGCTAAGTGCTGATTGGACCCCGCCTGCCCACAGTCATGATGCGGGACCCCACTGTGGGCGGAACTGTGCCACCCCCGGGTTCCATCGCTGCATGGCGCTCACTGTGCGTCTGCAGAGCTTCGGAAGCACTCGTGCTCTGGATCTGGCTCACAGCGACCGGACTCTCCCGCTCTCCCCAGTAGCTCAGTACTCCCACTCTCCTCAGTACCCCCACTCTCCCCAGTACCCCCACTCTCCCCAGTACTCCCACTCTCCCCAGTACACCAACTCTCCCACTCTCCCCAGTACCCGGTGCATAAAGAGGAGGCGCTCACACAGCGACAGGTCACAGGTGAGTGGCCGCTGATGCCTGCTCCCCGGGGGCCACTCTGGGGCCTGTGGGTCTGGGTGGGGGCGCTGGCCTCCCAGGCTGGGGTCCAAAACACCCCGACCCCAATGAGATGACCGTGAACAGCTCCTGCAGCCCTTCCACAGCCCCATGGGGTGAGGGCGGCCCCCTAAGGCCCTGTCCAGGGAAGGAGGCTGCAGTCAGAGACCGGCAGCTCCCTGGAACCCCCGCTCCCCTGTAAGGCCTGTGCTATGCAGGGAGACCCAATACATGACCTTTCCAGCTCGTCCTAGATGCATGGACCCCGACAGGGATGACACCCCACCCCCCGCCCCACCATGTGGTGAGGGGAGGTCAGTCAGGGCCTGCTGGGTCCCCCTGGCCTGTGAGCAGGCTTGCTCTTCATGCACTGGAATGTGGGCGGAGTCCCTGGTGCTCCCCCCAGGCCCCCCCTCAGGATATTCAGGCATCCTTGCCCTCAGGGTGGGGAGTGTGGTGGCACTCTTGCTGGCATCAGGTTTTAATTTTGATGAAGTCCAGTCCATTGCTTTCTCCCCTCGGTCGTTGTGTTTGTGGAATCTCAGAGAAACCTTCGATCTCCCCCGGGCTGAGAGACATCACCCCGAGCATCAGAGCATCAGATCGGCATTCGCCAGAGCCTCCTGGGTCCTCCGCCCGTGTGCTCCTGATACCGGGGTGGGAGCGGTCTGTGATCCCAGGGTGATGGCGTGTCCTGGGACAGTGGCTGGGAAGGTGGACTGTAGGTGGGCGAGCAAAAGACAGGCAGTGAGGGCCCGTGTGTGATGTTCCAGCCCAGCCTGTGTCCCTCAGGGCTATGGGGTTGTCTCTGGCTCCGGTCAGACGGACGGGGACCTGCCCACAGGGAGCACCCGGACGCATGTGTCCTCGGAAGGTATTCATGTGCCGTCATTCTTCGATGTGTTTGGATTGCAGCACCGTGCAGGAGGACTCAGAGAACCTACTGGCCTTGCAAAGGGCCAATATCGTGGCCCAGTACCATTAGGTAAGGCCCAGAAGGGACCATAGACAATACACACTCACGATAGGGGAGACCATACGATCAGAGCCAAGGATGAGTCAGGTCAGCCCAGACAAGGACCATAGTCACCAGGAACAAGTGAGACCCTGGGGATGGTCCTGGTGTCAGTAGCAACTAAGGGTCCATTCTGGATCCTAGTCATTGGTAGCTGAGGAGCCCAGTCACCAGGTACGGTGAGGCCCAGGTGGGGACCACAGTCACCAGGTCCAGATGAAGTCCATAGCTACCATGTCCAGGTGAGGCCTGGGTGGGGACCAGAGTCACCAGGTTCAGGTGAGGTGAAGGTGGAGACCACAGTCACCAGGTCCAGGTGAAGCCAATGTGGGGACTACAGTCGCCAGGTCCACATGAGGCCCGGATGGGGACCAGAGTCACTAGGCTCAGGTGAGGCCCAGTTGGGGACTAGAGTCACCAGGTCTGGCTGAGGCCCAGGTGGGAACCACAGTCACCAGGTCCAAGTGAGGCCCAGGTGGGAACCGCCTTGATAGAAATGCCAACTCTTCTCACTGTAGCATTCCAGCTGTTCTCTCTTTAAATATCAGGCTGAATTCATAGGTTTTTCAGGATGATTTGAAAGTTAGCTAGGTCATTTGGTGGGGACAGGTGACTTGGGGACCATACTCTTTGGCTG
Organism: Vulpes lagopus; assembly: GCF_018345385.1. Lineage (NCBI taxonomy): Eukaryota > Metazoa > Chordata > Mammalia > Carnivora > Canidae > Vulpes > Vulpes lagopus. The sequence goes on along the minus strand of NW_024570740.1, from coordinate 23,439 downwards.
TCTTGCCCCTCTGACAGGGAATATTTTTAGCAGTGTACAGTAAAGTCTGTTTATTAAAAGTTGGTATTAATTTGTGTAAACAAATTCTGTAGGCTTCAAGCAACTGTGAATCACACATATCCACACTGGCTAGAATATTTTGTTAACTTGAGTTTCTAGATCATTTTCATTATGTGAGCGGTTTCTTTCCAAAACTAATTACCAAACGAAGTAGGGCAATAGGACAAGAGAAATAGCCAAACAACATGAGAAAAAAGAAACAGACAAAAAAACGCTAAGCATTTTTCTCCGGATGAGAGAAATCCTGATAGTGTAAGCTTTTTTCACCCTGCCCTGAGACAAACCAATTCCCTGACTCAGATGTTTCAGGAGAGAACTGGGTTTCTGATCCAGTAAATCGTGACTGCCTCTGGCACTTGGTTCCCATAGCTGTGGATGTGGCCTCAGACAAGCTCAGTGGTTTCCAGGCTGCACCTGGAGGGCTCTGAACATGCACCTTAGGGGCAGTTTGGGATCCATACCCTACAGCTTTTAATTGATAGGTACACCAACTCGCATAAAACTTTGCTAGAAAGAAGTCAAATTGTGTGTTTTAAGAAGAACTGAAAATGGGCAGCCTGGGTGGCTCAGCCGTTTAGCACTGCCTTCTTCCCAGGGCATGATCCTGGAGACCCAGGATGGAGTCCCACTTCGGGCTCCCTGCATGGAGCCTGCCTCTCCCTCTGCCTGTGTCTCTGTCTCTCTGCCTCTCTCTCTCTCTCTCTCGCTCTCTCTCTCTCTCCCTCTCATGAATAAATAAATAAAATATATTTTTAACAAATATATTGCAGGACAGCCACGGTGGCTCAGCGATTTAACGCTGCCTTCAGCCCAGTGTGGGATGCTGGAGATGCAGGATGGAGTCCCACATCAGGCTCCCTGCATGGAGCCTGCTTCGCCCTCTGTCTCTGTCTCTGCCTCTCTCTCCCTCTGTCTCGCTCTCTCAAATAATAAATAAATAAATAAATAAATAAATAAATAAATAAATAATAAATAAGAAAATGTATATTGCAGCTGTATTGGTATTTGCTATATTAATAAAGTGTGTTGTTTTTACATTTTATGGTGACTGGACCTAGCAAGTCTTTACATCAACAGCCATCACTTCTAGTCCTCATGACAGTGTTGCGGGACAGGCGGTATTATTTCCTTTTATAGATGAAATTGATGACCTCGAGCACATGCGGTTCCTTCCCTTTCTTTTTTCTGTTCAGAATATACGAGCTATAAGTGAGTAAATTGCAAGAAACCCACTTGCGGGATCAACACCTCTACTTTCCTCACATGATTTAAATATTTTTCTCAATTCTGAACTCCTTATCTACCTTACTACTCCTTTCAAATAACTTAGGATACGTTTTCCCAGGACTTGTTCAGAGAACCAGTTCCCTAAGTATGAATCAGTGACCTGAAACAGACCCAGCATACAGAGATTCTCCTATTTATTCAACACCATCCGTTTCCAAAAGAAGTCTATTTGGCCTTCTATATGGCAGGTACAGAGACAGGCTCCATCCCCACCGGGTTTCGATCTATGTCCCAGAGGACTACCTGTAGTCTTAATGCTGATTTCTGAGGGCAAAACAAGCAAGTCCACAGTTCTCCTTCATACTTCCCCAGAGGACCCTTGGGTTCTCTGCACAGAGCTGAACTGTTACCGAGTCATTGATCGTGTAGGTCAGTCACAGAGCAGCATTGCCATCCAAAACAAAAAGGAGGAAAAAGGAGTTTGGAAGTAATTGGGTCTCACAAATCATGGGGAGGGCACATTGAAACTGTGACAATGTTTCTTAGTGCACCTTTTCTCAGAGCCACATCTCTCCTGTTCTTGACTGAGGGACAGGAGAGTCTAGGTAGGGAGAAATAGGTAGGGGGCTACAGATTCAGGCTCACAAAGATCCTAAGGATGCTGAGATGTAAGGAAACCAGAAATAAAGAAACAAACGAGACCACCCTGTCCCAGGTATGGGTAGAGAGGGTCTTTTTTAGGACAGTCCTCTGTGCCCAACAAAGAATAACCAGACTCTAAAAAGAAGTAAACCGTTAAAGATGTTATCACTAGTCCTTACTCAAACCAAGACATCCCAAGAATGAGAAGGCCACAAGCTCCCTGATCAGTTCTAAATGAAAAACGGTCAGTGGAGGCCCATGTGGGCAACCCAGCCTGGGCCCCTCCCACTCCTGAGAGCTTTCTCGGTATCCTTGCTTAATAAACTCCTGTCACTTTACTTACTCTTCTTTGTCCACCAGATTCATTCTTCAACTCCGTGAGACAAGAACCTGACTTTCTCACTTCATTCCGCCTGCTGCACTTCTCTTACCCAAGCTCCCTGGGAAATTACTTCATTGGCTTAATCCCATCTCACTCTCCTCCTGCCTCATATCCTTTGGATTCTTCACCACCAAAGGCCAACGAACCAAGAGATGCAGGGAGGGAGAGAAGACCCAGGTGATAGGGGGAACTAAGGCCAAAGAAATATAGATTAAAATTACATCTGCTTTTTTAAAAAAAGATTTTGTTTATTTACTCATGAGAGACACACAGAGAGAGAGAGAGAGAGAGAGGGAAAGAAAGAGGGGCAGAGACAGAGACAAAGGGAGAAGCAGGCTCCCTGAGGGTAGCCCAATGTGGGACCCCATCCTAGGACCCCAGGATCATGCCCTGAGCCAAAGGCAGATGCTCAACCACTGAGCCACCCAGGCATCCCTACCATTACATTTCCTAACAAACTTGCAGTCCATAAACAAATACTTGAAACCGACAGAGTGGGACATTCTTCAAAGAATTCACAGCTGCCTGAATGTTAATGCTTTGCTAGAGGCCAAAAGCAACCCTTGTTTGCTGATAGCCAGACCACCAGGATCCATCTTTCACCTGTGAAAATCCTTTTGGAAACTTCTTTTATCTCTAGAGTCCCCACCCCACACGGCAACTTTAAAGTTTATAACCAAGGCTCCTCATGATCCTGATGAAGCTCTTCAGGCCCAGGGGTCCTGTCCCCATACTTTAATAAAAACACCTATTTGCATGGAAAATGTCTCAAGGATTCTCTCTTGACCACTGGCGCCTGGCCCACAGTACATCACAGGTACATCTCTGAGTTAATTGCATCGGCACATCAGGAAAGTACAGAAGATTTTTGCCTATCTTCTTGCATGACACATTCTGGAGGGGGACATTCCCGTCTGTTCGATCTGGGTTTTTCTCTTCCTGGGATATATAGCTAGCTAGCTAGGTAGATGATAGAGTGATAGATCTACTGATAGATCGATCCCAGGAACATGAATAGATGTTTATATAAACAAACATATAAACAGAAATCTATGTTTCCACTTAATATATTTATTATTCAATGTATTACTGATAATATAATAATTATTATCTATAAACAGAACTATAGATTTATATTTAAATATGCAAAATAAATATTTCTATATCTAATCTCTATACGTCCATATATAGATCTCCCTATAGAGATAGAGACAAAATGGTTAGAAATAGATGTGTGCAGAAAGAGAGAGAAATAGATATAGACCTATAAATATGCAGAGGATCTGCTTTCAAATTCTATCCAACGACCTCTCCTCACAGGCACAGGCAAACGCACACACACATACTCAAGAGCCTTCTGGTATGTGGCCATGACAGGAAATAACACCCCTTGAGATGCCATCTCTTCTCCAACTTAAAGGTGCCAGCCGTTTCTCCAAAGAAGACCTACACAGAGCGAGCAAGCAAGCACATGAAAATCTGCTCCACGTCACTTTTCATCAGGGAGATAGAAATCAAAACCACAATGAGATACCACCTCACACCAGTGAGAATGGGGGAAATTAACAAGACGGGAAACGACAAATGTGGGAGAGGATGTGGAGAAAGTGGAACACTCTTGCATTGTTGGAGGGAATGTGAACTGGAGCAGCCACTCAGAAAACAGTGTGGAGGTTCCTCAAAAAGCTGGATATGGAGCTATACTATAACCCACCAATTGCACTGCTGGGTATTTACCCCAAAGACACAGATGTAGTGCAATGACTGGACACTTGCACCCCAATGTTCACAACGGCAATGTTAATAGCCAAACTGTGGAATGAGCCTTGATATCCTGCAACAGACGAATGGATAAAGAAGATGTGGTCTGGGGATCCCTGGGTGGCGCAGCGGTTTGGCGCCTGCCTTTGGCCCAGGGCAGGATCCTGGAGACCCGGGATCGAATCCCACGTCGGGCTCCCGGTGCATGGAGCCTGCTTCTCCCTCTGCCTATGTCTCTGCCTCTCTGTGTGTGTGTGTGTGTGTGACTATCATAAATAAAAATTTTTTTTAAATTATAAAAAAATTAAAAAAAAGAAGATGTGGTCTATATATACAATGTATTATTATTTAGCCATCTGCAAGGATGAATACCTACCATTTTCATGGACATGGAACTGGAGGGTATTATGCTGAATAAAATAAGTCACGTGGAGAAAGAATTATCATACGGTTTCACTCTTATGTCGAATGTAAGAAACAGTGAAGAGGATCATAAGGGAGGGGAGGGAAACTGAGTGGAGAAAATTGAGAGAGGCAGTGTTGTCCCCAAGATTGCTAATCTGAGAAACCACCGAGGAGCCGACACCGATGCAAACACACGAGGGTTTATTTACAAGCTCGAGCTTGAGTCCAAGTGTACCCGACACAGCGGAGCAGGGACTTGGACCCCGAGACTAAGAGGCGTAGCAGCTTTATAGGGGCCAGTGGCCCATGGGATATGCAGAATGTTGCACAGTCATGTCGGTCCACACACAAGTGGCCGATTGAATTACATCTTACCCTATAGTATCCATTTGAGCTGGCCTATTACTTTGCTCGGAATTGGTGCACAGTTTTGGTGGGCACAAAGCAGGGTTACATGGTTATGAGCTGATTTCCGATTAGGGTGTGCCCAGCGGCTTGACTAGGGTGGGGCAGTGCCTTAAGCAATAAGCTGGTTACGTGGGGGTCACACAGCAGGTGGCAGGTGTAGCACAAAATGGAATCAGTACTGCTCTGCTTGTCCAGGGGTAGGGGATTTTTGTTAAATTTCCTGGGTCTCACAGAAGATAAACTATGAGAGACTCCTAACTCGGGGAAACAAAGGATTGCGGAAGGGGAGGTGGGTGGGAGGATAGTGTAACTGGGGGACGGACATTAAGGAGGGCAAGTGATGTGACGAACACTGGGTATTATACTACATGTTGACAAATTGAATTTAAATTAAAATTTTTTTAATTTAAATTTAAATTAAAAAAGGGTACTGGACGGCTCAGCCGTCCTCAGCAATTCATTTATGAAATGACCTTCATTAGATCATAAAAAGTTACGAATGTGAATGGAAAATGACCTGCAACTCCTTCCCAGTTCAAATAAATAAGTATTCTAAAAAGCAAATCAAAGTTCCAGAATGGAAAAATGCAAAAAACGAGGGAGAGGGAGAAAGAGAAATGAATTCACTTTTTGTGATATTTATTAGTGATGGTCCAATAATGACAAATCTGTGACTGTCATTAAAAACAAAGAGTTAGGGATCCCTGGGTGGCGCAGCGGTTTGGCGCCTGCCTTTGGCCCAGGGCGCGATCCTGGAGACCCAGGATCGAATCCCACATCGGGCTCCCGGTGCATGGAGCCTGCTTCTCCCTCTGCCTATGTCTCTGCCTCTCTCTCTCTCTCTCTGTGTGACTATCATAAATAAAGAAAAATTAAAAAAAACAAAAACAAAAACAAAAAAACAACAACAACAAAAAAAAGAGTTAATGAACGGTATGGAGACCGATCCCCTCAACTAACAGATAAGGAAACCGAGAAGACACGAGAAGTAATGCACACTGCTCAGTAATTCACACGGGTGGCAAGGCGCAAAGCCAAGACTCAATTCTGGTCCAGAGTTCTTTAAACGACCACAACACGTTAACGTCACAGCTTCAGGCTCATCTAGAATTAGAGTCACTTTAGCTCAATAAAACATTCAACCAAAGTAGTCTTTCTTCTGCCAGATAGTTACATTTCATGAAGCACCCTAAAAGGGATTCGAATTAGGTCTCCATGTGTGCCATCAGAATACTGCCTGATGAATTAATTAAACAAAGGTATTCCCCGAAAAAAACCTCAGCCATGAGACCTTGCCTACCCTTTCACTTTCCAAGTCTTCATGCTTCTATATCTAATTGCCTATATTTTCAGAGAAGCCAACCTTACTCAGATTAAGTTTGTCCAAGCCGAGAACTAAGTGCCAGGTTTAATATTTTTAAAACTCAATTTAAAAATAGTTAAACAGAGAATTTCAAATGGCAAACACTGATATTTACATCATCTACTCTTATAACTAACAGAAGGGGTAATCCTGAAACCTAGATGCAGTCGTACCTTTATATATGAAAGTATAAAAGCAGAAAGAGTAACCCAAAATTGTCTATTTCACAAATTCCTATCTAAACTAGTTATGTTCAATGGTGTCTGTCTTGATGCAACAATCTCTAGGAAGACCTTCTTCAGACCTAGCTCTACCACCAATAAGCGTGTGAACTTGGACAATCCAATCCTCCAGAACTCTCAGTTTCTTTCCTGTGCCTCAGAGGAGAGGACCAGAGCTGATGATCCCTCAGTTCCCTCTCAGACCTGAAATGCTGCTGTGGGGTCCTAAACACTCTATACTGAGCACAAAAAGACGGGGGGATCTTATATATACTCAAATTCTAAAATATAAAACTAACTCTGAGCATAGATCCTGAGTATTTTAGGGTTCTCTCCTATGGCGATAGAAAATCCCCAAATCTATATCCCTTTCTATCACAAGCAGTGGGTATATGGGTCCAAGGCACTAGAAATAATAAATATGTGTGTCAGAACAGCCATCTGCCCTCATGCTCACTGCTTTTCAAAGCAAAGCCCTCAAAGAACTCCATTATTATTTTCTGAGGGTACCGGTTAACATGTAGAATCCTAACCTGCCCCTTCCTTTAACCTAAAAAAAATTAAAATGTTGGCTGGCCATATTAACAAGCTCTCCAGGTTATTCTCTTGCACACTAACATTTGAGAACCACTGGCTAGGCACCAAGGAGAAGTGATTTACCTTAAAATAGCAAAATTTGAAATCCCATGTCCTTTCCTATTTTCAGATCATAATAAATAAAGAAATGAAACAGTGAAGAGAGAGGGAAGGAGGCAAAGATAGGGATGGGGACAGAAACAAAGTGCCAGTCAAAAATGATATTTACATAAAGTTTGTCTTTCAAAAATTTAGGAACAGACAAGAGACTCCATACTCATGGAAATATGTTAAAGGCACACAGGTGTCAAATGAAAGAGCTCCCGTGGCCAGAGAAGAGACAATATAAGCAACAAAATAAGTAGTGTTGGATTATAACCCAAAGCATAAAATAAATATCCACGAATCTATACTAATATTAAAAATTGTAAAAGAAAGAAAGAGGGCCACCTGGGTGGCTCAGTCAGTTAAGCTTCTGCCTTAGGCTCAGATCATGATCCAGGTCTCAAGGCAGGCTCCCTGTTCAGCAGGGAACCTGCTCCTCCCTCTCCCTCTGCCCCTCTCGCTCATGCTTTTCTCTCCTCTCTCTTTCAAATAAATAAATAACATCTGTGAAAAAGAAACAAACAAACAAACACAGAAGAAAGAGAAATCTCCCATGTAGAAGAATTTCAAACAATTTGTGCAGACATTCCACCCTCAAGTGGATGAGCATAGCTCATCCACTCTTATGTGTGGAATACACATAGTAACTTCCTTCTACAAAATATGTTATGAAAAAGTTAAAATAAATAATAATAATAATAATCACTTTACTATGGAGAAAGCTGACAAACACTACCTCAGCAAGATGATCAGATAGATACCAAGACTGATAAATCATGTTGATAGTATCTATCCTTTATATGATATAATAAAGATGGCAGTATATCTCTGTATATAATCCACAATCACAGATCATGAGATAAACGACAGACATGTCCCAACTGAGGGAGATTTTACAAAATACCCTACTTCTCAAGGTGTTCAACAACAACAAGGAAAGGCTGAAAAACTGTCACAATCCAGAGGAGCCTAAGAAAACATGAGGACAACTGTAATGTGATGTGAGGGATGGGAACTTAGCAAAAACTAAGGAAATCTGAATAAAGTATGTATGGTCTTTGGTTAATGCAAATATTTTAATATTGATTCATTAGCTAATATTTGTACCGTACTAATATAAGATATCGATAATTGGAGACATCGAGTGCGAGGGCATGAGAATTCTCTGTACTGTCTTCTCAATTTCCCTGTAAATCTTTGGGGTTTTTTTCTAATAAATAAGATTTATTTTGAAAATTGACTTAAATGAATCAGGCTCCAAGTGTGAAGACACTTTAAGAATAGTTTAATTAATTTTTGCCTTATTCTTAAACAGTTCCTTCGATGGGAACAAAGTAAGAATTTTATATCAGAAGGAAAGAAAAACACTTAGAAACACGTATAATGCCTCCTCAACCTGAAAAGCAGGAAAGGATAATAAATAGCAAAAATCAGATAAAAATACTTCTTTTATATTAGACACCATATTGCAAGTGCATTTAAAATTAGCAATGCCTAACATTTATTTCCTTGACATTTGTCTTCCAAAGAGTTCACAGTGCTTCAGTGTCAGTTAAAAAATGATTCGTGTGAAATTTTTATTAAACCAGATTTACTGGGAAATTCCTGCCCAGATAATACTTTATTTTGATTTTATTCAGTTCCTTCCTAACCACTGAGCCTTTTAGTTAGAGCTTTCAACTATAGCAAATGCCTTAGAAGGCCAATTTTTAAGTTGCTATTATAATACCCTAATGGAATCACGTATCGTTTTCCTTCGCTCAGATATGGCACACAGTAGGCCCCTGATAAAATACTGAATGAGTGAATGGATAAAATTGCTTTTTATCATTTCATTCAGCAATTTCATTCTTATCTTGGTCCATTTCATGTTCTAATGTTTATCAACATCAACTCAAGAAGGTTAGGGATCCAGTAATTTATTAAGTATTTGGTGCATACCTACTATGTGCAAGGTGCTAGGAATACCAAGTTAACCAGACATAGATGCAGTGCCTATCTCCCTCCAGGCCATGCTGGTGGGAGAGACTGATACTAACCAAAAAGTGTCAGAAAGACAACTAGACAAGATTATAGTAGCCAATATAAAGGTAAATATACAGCTTACTACAAGTACATATATAAGAAGGCTTAGTCTAACTGGGGCCTCAGAGAAGATAACCAGAAGCAACATTTATATTAAGACATAGAGAAAGGAGAAGGTAAGTGGTGGAAGGAGAATATTATGAGGAAAAGGAAGGTTTCTGCCTCTGAATTGTAGGGCTCTGGGCAAGTCCCTTGAGCTTAGGCTCTGAACCTTCTTCTTTTTCTGCAAAACTGTGACAGTAATAATGCCTGTGCCATAGAGCTCTAATGAGTAAAGAGTTGGACTTTATTCGTACATTACCTAGGACGTTAGGAAGTACTTAATAAACATTTTCTGGTGGCCATAACAGCCTGGAGTCAGGCTTCCTGAGTTCGAATCCACTTAACTAGCTGTTTGACCTTGGTCAAGATGTTTTCTTCCTATCCTTTAGTTGGCCCATCAAGATAACAGTACCTGCCCATAGGGTTGTTGGAGGATCCCAGGAGTTCTTTTATGTGAAGCATGACACAATTCTTGGCACATAATATGTGCCATATGAATGTTAACTTATATTAGCAATAAAGAAATCCTACAACAGTCCAATGAGGTGTTTAGAAATTATTCTATAGCTTTTAAGGCAATTGAAATTCAAAAAGAACCTAAGTGCCTGTCCGTGTTTACTTAGCTAACCAGTTCCATTATCTGAAACCCAAACACACAATTTCTGATTCTAACCTCACTCCAAGAGGCCTCCTCAAGCCCGAGGAAAAATTGCCTTCTTGGGATCTCAGGGAAGAATCCTTCACATAATAATATGACCATTGGTAATAATGTCTCTCGGTTCTTTCCAAATCCATAAAGATGCATTTCCTGATGAGTGACTGAGCTGTGAAGAAAGAGATGAGAAACCCTCATCCCTCTGAATTACTTGTGTCAGAATATTTTAACCATACTACTACGGATAGTAAATTATCCTGATTAACAGGAAATATGTCTCAGATTGGAATCTGAGCAATCAGATGGGCAGAGAAAAAACGCTTTGACTCGCTCTTCATCTTTTAAAGACAAAGGAGAGCTTTTCTATATACAAAGTCAGTGGTCAAGATAGCCTTAGGGAATAAGAGTCTGCAGCATCCAATCCCGCTGAACAGCCGGGAAGCCCACAATCCAGGTCTTCCTGATCCCAAATCCCTGGGCCTGTCCCCCAACACATGCTGCCAAGCTGAGGTCATTTGCAATTGCTCTCTTAGGAGCTCCGGGGAAGGAGGAAGGAGCTACATAGGATGGGACGGGACGCCCAGAGGCCGAGAAAATTAAGGCCATTCCACTTTAAGTTCAGCGTTAGCACACGTCCAGTCATCCCAGGCCCCTGGGAAGAAGAGCTGAAATTTACATTACTTCAGTCACAGCAAAAAAACAAAAGTTTACAGCTTAATGTCCTAGAGAGCCCCACATTAGCATAAGAAGTGAGCCCAGGTCAAGGGCAGGAAGCCTCTATTAGAATGAGAAAAGAGCTCAATGCCCTTGAAGGCCCCATTGCAAAATGTAAACAGAACTTGAGGAATTGCTCAAGCCCTTCTGGAGGTCCCCCAGACCACCCCTAAAACTAAGCTAAAACCCACCTCGGGGTCCAAGTCTCTGCTCCGCTGTGTCGGGTATACTTGGACACAAGCTCGAGCTTGTAAATAAACCCTCCTGTGTTTGCATCAGTGTCGGCTTCTGGGTGGTTTCTTGGATTCACAATCTTGGGCACAACAGTCTGAGATAAAAAACAAAACCAAAAGAAGCTCGGACGCAGGCAGAGTGAAGGCAGGGTTCTGAGAGAAGCGGCGGAGACCCGGGGGCTTGGGGGCTCTTCTGCTGACTGGGGGGTGGGATGCTCAGCCCCAGAGCCAGAGGACCAACCCGCATCACGCCCTCCAGCGCTGAGTATCAGATAGCAGCACAGCGCCGCCCGCTGGAGGCCAGAGGCGCTGACGCCCACGCCGCCTCTGACTCCACAGGTGCATCTCCCAGGCACATGCGCAGCTGACAATCAGCCCCATGGCCCATCCCCAGACCCCGCACAGACCACTCGCTGACACCAAGTGGTCGGACCACGGAAGCTGCAGAGCTTCAGCTCTGCCTGGAAAGTAGGGTCTAGCTTCCTTTGTACTTTGGGCTTTATTTTCATTTATTTACTTTGATTCTTTTTTATTAATTGCTTTCTTTTAATTTTTTATCTCATTATTTTTTCCAGAAAAGGAAGAAAAAGAAAAACCAAGAAAACAATAACAACTGCCCTCCCAAAAAAAACCCCACCAGATTATTTCACCTGCTTGTTAAAAGATTCTAAATCCCAAAATAGGAAACACAATTAAAGTACCATGAAAGTAAAAATAAGAAATATATAAGGTACATACATAAAAAAAAAACCAACTCCCTAACCCTATCTCTTACCCTTTTCCAAAACTGTACCCTGACCCTGACTCTGACCTAACCCCAACCATAACCCCTAACTAAACACTAACCCTAACACTACCCCAAACCCCTATCCTAATCCGAACCCTTGCCCTAACCCTAAACCTAGCCCTAACTTTAACCCTAACCCCTAACCTTAACCCCAACCCTAACTCACACCCTAACCCCTAACCCTAACTGCAAACCTAAGCCCAACCCTAACTCTAAGCATAACCCTAACCCCAACTCCTAACCTCCTGCCCTAATCCCTAAAGCCTAAACCCTAACCCTAACTCTAAACCCTGTCCCTAACCCTAACCACTATGCCTAATCCCTAACCCCCATCCTAACTCCTAACCACTGACCCTTACAATTATCCCTCACCCTAACCTCTAATCCGTAACCATAAGCATAAACACTAACCCCTAACATCTAACCTAAGCCTAACCACCAACTGTCTCCCCTCCCCTGACCCTACCATTCATTCTACCCATTCACTTACCCTGTGGTTCTGAGGAGTCCCTTCTGATGTGGACGTGGCCCCCAACGGCGCCTCCAGAGTCCTCTAGGGGGTCCTGAGGAAGCCGGGGTCCTGTGAGTGCAGACGCGGCCCCACGTGTTCCTGAGTCATAGTCAGTGGGGTCCTGAGGACGCCGGGTCTCCTGTCACTGTGGACTAGGTCTCACATCCTCTGGAAGCCTCACAGAGGGTCCTCAGGAGGCCGGAGGCTCCTGTCAGCCTGGACATGGCCCCACGTCCCCCCGGAAACTCACCGCGGGTCCTGAGGAGGCTGTAGACTCCTTTCAGCATAGACGCAGCCGCATATGTCCCAAAGCCAAAGTGCACGTCCTGAGGAGGACGGGGGTCCTGTCAGTGTTGACGTGGCCCCACATTTTCCTCAAGCCTCACCATAAGACCTGAGGAGGCTGGGGGCTCCTGTCAGCATGGACGTGGCCCCAAATCTTCCCAAACCTTCACAGTGGGTCCTGAGGAGGTCGGAGACTCCTGTCAGTGTGGATGCGGCACCCAAATCTTTCTTAGGCCTCACCGCAGGCCCTGACAAGGCTGGGGGTCTTCTGTCCGCATGGACGCATTCCCATTTTCCCGAAGTCTACACCGGGGGTCCTGAGGAAGTCGGCGTCTGGTTGTGTGGATGTGGCCCCACGTCCTCCCAAAACGTCACCCTGTGTTCTGAGGAATCCGGGGTTCCTGTCACCGTGGATGTGGCCCCCAGGTTCCAGAAGCCTCAACTTATGTCCTGAGGGGCCTGGGAGCTCCTGCCAGAGTGGACGCGGCACCACATCTTCCTGAAGCCTCCCCGCGGTTCCTGAGGTGGCCCAGGGGCTCCTGTCTGCGTGGATGTTGGCCCACATCTTCCTGAAGCCTCACCGCGGGTCCTGAGGAGACCGGGGCTCCTGACAGCGTGAACGTGGCCCAATGTCCTCCTGAAGCCTCACTGCGGGTCCTGAGGAGGCTGCGGCTCATCAGCGTGGACGCGACCCCACCTCCTCCTCAGGCCTCCCCAGCACAGGCTGGCTCCTGTTAGTGCAAGCGGACGAGGCTTACTGCGCATGCGCGATCCTTGGGCGGCGTCTGGGGTCGGGCGCCCCCTGCGGGACGCTTAGGCACTGCAAGAGGCCGTGCAGGAGGCGGTGTCCCTGCGCCCGGGGCCACACCTGCCTCCTTCCAGGCTCCAGCTGAGGCCTGTGAGCTTCGGAAACGTCTCACTGAAACGGAGCCCAACACCCGGCTTTCTCAGAAATACTTAAGGACGATGAATTGGAGCCCACAGGACGCAAAATGAAATGTGGACCAGACTTTTACCACGTCCTACAAAACTCACTCAACCGTCTTCCACTGTGGGCAGGACCGCGGGCTGGTGCAGCCACCCTGGAAACAGTGTGGAGGCTCCTCTGGAAGTTACAAATAGAGCCGCCCTGCGACCAGCAGGTGCTCAGCCTGGAGCTCACTCCGAAGATACAGATGCAGTGAGACTCCGGGACAACTGCACCCCAATGTCCACAGCAGGCGGGTCCACAGTAGCCACACTGTGAGAGGAGCCTCGGTGCCTTCAGACAGATGATGGATAAAGAGGATGGGAGATAGATAATGGTAATAGATGATAGATAGATAGATGATAGGAATGTTACTCAGCTATCAAAGAGAAGGAAATCTTGCCATTTGCAATGACGTGGATAGAACTAGAGGGATCATGTTAAGTGAAATCAGTCAGTCAGGAAAGAAAATGACCGTATGGTGTCATTCATAGGTGAAATTAAAGAAGCAAAGCAGATGGACATCTGTGAAGGGAAGGAAAAACAAATAAGATGAAAACAGAGATGGAGGAAAAAGAGACTCAATCACAGGAAACAAACTGAGGGTCGCTGGAGGGGAGGGACAGGGTAACTGGTAGACGGGCATGAAGGAGGGCACGTGATGTCATGAGCACTGGTGTTATCTCCAACTGGTGAATCCCTGAAGTCTATCTCTGAAAGTATAATACACTATACTGTTAATTAATTGGGTTTAAATTAAATTAAGTTTAAAAAATCAGTTGACTGTATCAGAGTGCATTTTCTTCCAGGCTCTCTATTCTGCTCCTTCAGCAATGCCAGAACCACACCCCTGTGGGTTTGGTTTGTTTAAGTAGGCTCCATGCCTCGTCCACAGCCCAGCACAGGCCTAGTACTTATGACCCCAAGATCAAGACCAGGGGTGAGGTCAAGAGTCAGATGCTTAACCAACGGAGCCAGCCAGGGGCCCGAGAACCACACTGCTTTATCCTGTGTCTCTGTGACATCGTTTGAAATAAGAAAGTGCTGCGTCCAGCTCTGTCCTGCTTCTCCAACACTGATTTGCTGTCCAGGGTCATTTGTGGGGGCGGACAAATGTTAGGAGTGCTTTTTCTATTTCTAAAATCGGCCACCATGATTTTGATAGGAATGACATTGGAACTGCGGGTGGCTTCTGGAACTGTGGACATTTTAACAAGATGAAGGCTCCGACCCCACGAGCCCAGGATGTCCTCCCAAAGTCTTGTAATTTTCAGTGTACAAGTCTTGCAGTCCCTTGGTTCAGTCTAATTATTTTGTTTTTTGGATGCTCCTGATAAGGGAGTCATGTCCTGAATTTCCTTCCTGAGTGCTCATTGTCGGGACACAGCAAGGCTACTGATCTCTGTTCATTTTGTGTCCCACAACGTTAAGGAATTCACTCATTAGTTCTAACAGTTTTTGGTGGAGTCTGTCGGGTTTCCTGTTTCTAATACCACATCTTCAGCAAATAGGGACAGTGTGATGTCCCCCTTCCAGGTGTGGAACCTTTTCTGTTTCCTGTCTGTTGACTACGATAGGACTTCCAGTGCTGAGAGGGGACTTCCTTGGCTTGTTCCTGCTCTTAGGGGAGACGATTTCAAGTTTTCACCCTTGAGGATGATGTCAGCTACGGGCCTTCCTACACGGCCTTTATTCTGTTGATATACGTTTCCTCAAAACCCACTATGCTGAAAAAAAAATAAAAAAATAAAAAACCCACTATCCTTTTTTTTAAAATAATAAATTTATTTTTTATTGGTGTTCACTTTGCCAACATACAGAATAACACCCAGTGCTCATCCCGTCAAGTGCCCCGCTCAGTGCCCGTCACCCATTCACCCCCACCCCCCGCCGTCCTCCCCTTCCACCACCCCTAGTTCATTTCCCAGAGTTAGGAGTCTTTATGTTCTGTTTCCCTTTCTGATATTTCCCACACATTTCTTCTCCATTCCCTTATATTCCCTTTTACTACCCACTATGCTTTTTATGTTGTATTTTGTCAAATGCTTTTTCTGCAACTCTTGAGAGGATCGTATGCCTTTGTCCTTTCTCTTGTTTTTGTTTTTAAGATTTTACTTATTTACCCATGAGAGTCATTTTGTTCCAGGTGAGGCCAGAAGGAGACCACAGGAACCAGGTCCAGGAAAGCCCCATATGGGAACCAGAGCCACCAGATCCAGGTGAGACCCAGGTGGGGACCACAGTCACAAGGTCCAGGTAAGGCCCAGGTGGCAACAAGATTCACCAAGTCCAGGTGAGACCCAGGTGGGGACCACAGTCACAAGGTCCAGGTGAGGAACAGGTAAAGACCAGATTCACCAGGTCCAAGTGAAGCCCGGGGGGGCGGGGGGAACCAGAGTCAAAAGGTAAGGGTGAGGTCCAGAGGGGGACCAGAGTAACCAGTTTAGTTTGAGGCCCAGAGTGGGACCAGAGGTCCCCGGTCAAAGTGAGGCCCAGGTGTGGAATAGAGTATCCAGGTCCCAATGATGCCTACGTGAGGACCAGAGTCATTAGAGCCATGCAAGGCCCAATGGGGATCAGAATCACCAGGTCCTGGTGAGGCATAGAAGGAGACCACAGTCATCAGTATCAGGTGCGCCCCATGTGGGAATCAGAGCCACTATATCCAGCTGAGTCCCAGGTCCATGTGAGGCCCACGTGAGGACCAGAATCATCAGGTCGAATTGAGGCATAGCTGGGGACAAGAGTCACCAGGTCTAGGTGAGGCCTAGGTGGGGACGAGATTCACCAGGTCTGAGTTAGGTCAAAGTGGGGACGAGAGTCACCAGGTCCAGGTGTGCCAAACTGAGGACCAGAGTCACCAGATCCAGGTGAGGTCCATGTTGGAAAGAGAGTCACCAGGTCCAGGAGAGGTCCAGGTGGGGACCAGAGTCACCAGGTCCAGATGAGGCCCAGGTGAGGACCAGACTCACCAGGCACACGTGAGGCCCAGGTGGGGACCAGAATCACCAGGTATAGGGGAGGCCCTTGAAAGAACCAGAGTCAACATTTCGAGGTGAGGCGCAGGTGGCAACCAGAGTCAGAAGGTCCAAATCAGGCCAAAGTGGGGTTCACAGTCACCAGGTCAGGGTGAGACCCAGAGGGGGACCAGAGTCACCTGGTCCAGGTGAGGCTCAGTTGTGGAACACAGTAACCAGGACCCAATTATGCCCAGTTGAGGACCAGAGTTAACAGGGCCAGGTGAGGCCCAGATGGGGATCAGAGTCACCAGATCCAGGGTAGTCTCAGGTGCAGACCAGAATCACCAGGTCCAGGTGGGGCCCAGGTAAGGACCAGAGTTACCAGGTCGAGGTGAGTCCCAGGTGGGGAACACAATAACCATGTTCCAATGATGCCCACCTCAGGACCAGAGTCACCAGGTCCTTGAGGACCAAGTGGGGACCAGATTCACCAGGTCCAGGGGAGGCCCAGGTGGACACCAGAGTTACCAGTTAAAGGTGAGTCTAGAAGGACAGCACGGTCACCAGGTCTAGGTGTGGTCCATGTGAGAACCAGATCACCAGGTACAGGTGAGGCCCAGGTGGGAACCAGAATCAGCAGGTCCAGGTAAGGCCAAGGTGGGGACCACAGTCACCAGGTCCAGGTGAAACCATCCTGAGGACCAGAATCACCAAATCCAGGTGAGGCCCAGGGGTAGGGGGACTGGAGTCACCAGGCACAGGAGAGGCTATAAGAACAGCAGGGACACCAGGTCCAGGTGTGGTTCATGTGGAAACCAGAGTCACCAGGTCCAGGTGAAGCCCAGGTGAGGACCAAATTAAATGTTCCAGAGTCTCACTTGGGAAACAGACTAAACATATCCTGATGATGCCCAGGTGAGTACAAGAGTCATCAGGTCCAGGTGAGGTGCACGTGAGGACCAGAGTCACCAGGTCCAGGTGATACCCAGGAGGGGACCAGATTCACCAAGTCCAGGTAAGGTCCAGGTGGAACTCAGTCACCTGGTCTGGGTGAGACACAGGTGGGGACAAAAGTCATAAGAGCAGTTGAGGCTCAGGTGGGAACATATTTAACAGGTCCAGGTGAGGCCAAACAAAGTACCAGAGGCACAAGACCAGCTGAGGCCCAGTTGGGGACTGGAGTGACCAAGTATAGGTTAGGTTAGAAGGACACCACAGTCATAAAATCACAGCTAGTTGAAAACTGGCTTCTAGGGATGCTTCCTTGTGAGAGCTGAGCTCAGGGCAGGACCCGCCCACATCCTGACTACCTGTAGACATACCTCCTATCATCCTTAAGTGAGGTGCTGGAAGAGGTTGTGTGAAAAGCATGTGGAAGTGTCTGGCCTGTACTCACGTGAATCTGAATTCAATACAGGGATTTCCAACAGCCTTGTTCAATGAGACTCGTGCTAGGTTCTATCTCCCCTGTAGGAGTGGCAAGCAAACATGTACCTGCAAGGCATTCACATTTCTGAGAGTTGAACTTATGGCCTGTCCCTCCCACATCCTGACTGCCTGTACGGTTCGCTTCCACAGTATTTCGTTCTACGCAGAACAGGAGCAGAGAGAGAACCAAGTGACTTGCTTGTCACTTTCGCACCTCCCGGACAGCTGCATCCACAGCCTGCATACACCTTACACTGCTGCTACATTTTCACGGTCGTAAGAACGCAGCTAGTGGAAAGCTGCAATCGAGGCATGCTTCCTTTGAGATATGAGTTCAAGGTAGGACCCCACCGCATCATGCCTGCCTGTGGACGTAGCTGCCAACATCCTCATGTTAGGAGCAGGGAGAGGTTGTGAGAAATGCATGTGGAAGCACAGGGCTGTACTCACGTGTATGTGAGTTGAATACAGCGATTGCCAACGTCCTTGTTCAATTAAAGTGTAGCGAGTTTCAATCTCCCCTGTAGGAGTGGGAAGACAACAACTGCCTCCCAGGCATACACACTTCTGAGAGTTGAGCTTATAGCCTGTCCCTCCCACATCCTGAGTGCCTGAACAGTTCGATTCCACAGTATTTCGTTCTACGCGGGAAAGGAGCAGAGAGAACAAAGTGACTGGCTTGTCGATTTTGCGCCTAGCAGACACCTGCCTCCAAGGCATGCAACTCCTTTGGATTGAGCTCATGAATTCTACCTCCCACATGCTGAACGCCTGTACACTTCGAAGCCAAAGGATAGTTTGGATAACGGATGCAAGTTTTGTGAGAGACAAGTGTCTATTAGCTCAATCCACCGAATTCTGACGAATTCCTCCCTCAGATGGGAGGTACATACTAACTTCCAAACCTGAGTACCTAGTTGCAAGCTCCCTCTCAGGGGAACTTCCTTCTGTGAGATGAGCTGACACGTGGTCCTTCCCAGATCCACACTGCCTGCACATGGAGTTACGAACATCCTCACTAGACATGTTTGTCAGAAGCTGATGGGACGCAAGGGGCAAGCTGCAGGCCTCAATGGTGCTGTCACTAGGTGCAGGTAGAGCGGTATTCACGCAACGTCCTGACTTTCAATGCTGCTACGTTCTCACGGCCATAAGAACGCAGCTAGTGGAAAGCTGCATTCGGGGCATGCTTCCTTTTGAGAGTTGAGCTCAACGAAGGACCCTCCCGCCTCGAGCATCCCTGTGGATGGAGCTGCTAACATCCTCATGTCAGGTGCAGGGAGAGGTTGTGAGAAATGCGTGTGGAAACGTCAGGCCTGTACTGACGGGAATGTGAGTTGAATACAGCGATTGCCAACGTCCTTGCTCAATTAGAGTGTAGCTAGGTTCTAACTCCCCTGTATGAGTGGGGAGCAGACATCTGCCTCCCAGGCATACACGCCCCTGAGAGTTGAGCTTATGGCCTGTCCCTCCCACATCCTGCCCACAGGTACACCTCGCTCCTAACAGGCCTAGGCTCGATGCGTGACTGAAGTGTTGTGAGAGGTAAGTGGAAAGTCCCGGCGCACAAGACTAGTGCCTCCAAGCTCAATCGGGCGATTTCCTAGTAATTCCTAGGTTAGCCTGGTGCTAAATCCTAAGTTCCATACGAGAGAAGCGAGCTGAACGCCTAGTCCAAAGGCAGCTTACTTCGAAGAGCTGAGCTCACCCTCAGTCCCTCACAGATCCACAATGGCTGCAGAATGAGTTTCGAACATCTGCACCAGAGCCCTGTGTCAGAGGCTTGTGAGACGCAAGTGGAATAAAGCAGACCTGGAGTGTGGCTCCAGCTGCAGTGGAGTGGTATTCTGGGTACCTCCTGGCTTAGAACACTGCTGCATTCTCAGTGCCCTACGAACGCAGCTAGTTGAAAGCTGGCTTCTAGGCATGCTTCCTTGTGCGAGCTGAGGTCAGGGCACACCCTCCGGCATCCTGACTGCCCGTAGACATAGGTCCCAACATCCTTATGTTAGGCGCAGGAAGAGGTTGTGTGAAAAGCATGTGGAAGTGACAGGATTCTCCTCAAGTGTATCTGATCTCAATACAGAGATTGAAAATGTCCAATGAGAGTGTAGCTGGGTCCTAGCTCCCAACAAAGTGTCTGGCAGACATCTGCCTGCAAAGCACACACACTTCCGAGAGATGAGCTTTCGGACTCTCCTTCCCACATCCGGCCTGCAGGTACACCGCGCTCCTAACAGGCCTAGCCCCGATGAGTGACGGAAGAGCTGTGAGAGGTAAGTGGAAAGTCCAGGCCCACAAGGCTAGTGCATCCAAGCTCAATCCAGCGATTTCCTAGTATTTCCTGTGTGAGCCAGGTGCTACATCCTAAGTGCCATACGAGAGAAGCAAGCTGAACGCTTTGTCCAAAAGCAAATTACTTCGGAGAGTTGAGCTCACTCTCAGTCCCTCACAGTTGCACACTGCCTGCAGAAAGAGTTTCCAACATCTGCACCAGAGCCGTTTGTCAGAGGCTTGTGAGACGCAAGTGGAATAAGCAGACCTGGAAGGTGTCTCCAGCTGCAGTAGAGTGGTATTCTGGGTACCTCCTGGCTTAGAGTACTGCTATGTTCTCAGTGCCCTAAGAATGCAGCTAGTTGAATGCTGGCTTCTAGGCATGCTTCCTTGTGCGAGCTGAGGTCAGGGCAGGACCCTCCCGCATCCTGACGGCCCGTAGACATAGGTCCCAGCATCCTTATGTTAAGTGCCGGAAGAGGTTGTGTGAAAAGCATATGGAAGTGACAGGCCTCTGTTCAAGTGAATCTGAGTCCAATACAGACATTGCAAACGTCCTTGTTCAATGAGAGTGTAGCTCGGTCCCAGCTCCCATCAATAAGGGTCTAGCAGCCTGCAAAGCGTACACACTTCCGAGAGTTGAGCTTATGGCCTATCGCTCCCACATCCTGACTGCCTGTACGGTTCGCTTGCACAGCATTTCGTTCTACGCGGGACAGGAGCAGAGAGAGAACCAAGTGACTGGCTTGTCAATTTTGTGCCTAGCGGACAGCTGCCTCCAAGGCATGCACACTCCTTTGGGTTGAGCTTATGGCTTCCACCTCCCACATGCTGACCGCCTGTACCCTTTGCAGCCAAGGGATTTCGTTGGACACGGGATTCAAGCTTTGTGAGAGGCAAGTGTCTCTTAGCTCAATCCAGTGACTTCTGACGACTTCCTCCCTCAGATGGGTGGTACATACTAACTTCCAACCCTGAGTACCTAGTTGCAAGCTCCCTCTCAGGGGAACTTCCCTCTGTGAGATGAGCTGACTCGCGGTCCTTCCCAGTTCCACACTGCCTGCACATGGAGTTACGAACATCCTCACTAGACATGTTTGTCAGAAGCTCATGGAACGCAAGGGGCAAGCTGCAGGCCTCAATGGTGCTGTCACTCGGTGCAGTAGAGCGGTATTCACGCAACGTCCTGACTTCCAGTGCTGCTACGTTCTCACGGGCCATAAGAAGGCAGCTAGTGAATAGTTGCATTCGGGGCATGCTTCCTTTTGAGAGTTGAGCTCAACAAAGGACCCTCCCGCCTCGGGTCCCCCTGTGGGTGGAGCTGCTAACATCCTCATGTCAGGTGCAGGGAGAGGATGTGAGAAATGCAGTGTAGAAACGTCAGGCATGTTCTCACAGCAATGTGAGTTGAATACAGCGATTGCCAACGTCCTTGTTCAATTAGTGTGTGCTAGGTACTAACTCCCCTGTATGAGTGGGGAGCAGACATCTGCCTCCCAGGCATACGCACCCCTGAGAGTTGAGCTTATGGCCTGTCCCTCCCACATCCTGCCTGCAGGTACACTGCGCTCCTAACAGGCCTAGACCCGATGCATGCCTGAAGGGTTTTGACAGGTTAGTGGAAACTCCCGGTTCACAAGACGAGTGCATCCAAGCTCAATCCAGCGATTTCCTAGTATTTCCTGTGTGAGCCAGGTGCTACATCCTAAGTGCCATACGAGAGAAGCTAGCTGAACGCCTTGTCCAAAAGCAAATTACTTCGGAGAGTTGAGCTCACCCTCAGTCCCTCACAGTTGCACAATGCCTGCAGAAAGAGTTTCCAACATCTGCACCAGAGCCGTTTGTTAGAGGCTTGTGAGACGCAAGTGGAATAAGCAGACCTGGAGGGTGTCTCCCGCTGCAGTGGAGTGGTATTCTGGGTACCTCCTGGCTTAGAGTACTGCTACGTTCTCAGTGCCCGAGGAACGCAGCTACTTGAAAGCTGGCTTGTAGGCGTGCTTCCTTGTGCGAGCTGAGTTCAGGGCAGGACCCTCCCACATTCTGACTGCCCACAGACGTAGGTCCCAGCATCCTTATGTTAGGTGCCAGAAGAGGTTGTGTGAAGAGCATGTGCAAGTGACAGGATTCTCCTCAAGTGGATCTGATCTCAATGCAGACATTGCAAACGTCCTTGTTCAATGAGAGTGTAGCTCGGTCCAGCTCCCATCAAAGTGTCTAGCAGACATCTGCCTGCAAAGAATACACACTTCCGAGAGTTGGGCTTATGGACTGTCCCTCCCACATCCTGCCTGCACGTACACCGCGCTCCTAACAGGCCTAGCCCCGATGCGTGCCTGAAGTGTTGTGAGAGGTAAGTGGAACGTCCCGGCCCACAAGACTAGTGCATCCAAGCTCAACCCAGCGATTTCCTAGTATTTCCTGTGTGAGCCGGGTGCTACATCCTAAGTGTCATACGAGAGAAGCTAGCTGAACGCCTTGTCCAAAAGCAACTTACTTCGGAGAGTTGAGCTCACCCTCAGTCCCTCCCAGTTGCACACTGCCTGCAGAAAGAGTTTCCAACATCTGCACCACAGCCGTTTGTCAGAGGCTTGTGAGACGCAAGTGGAATAAGCAGACCTGGAGGGTGTCTCCAGCTGCAGTGGAGTGGTATTCTGGGTACCTCCTGGCTTAGAGACACTGCTACGTTCTCAGTGCCCTAAGAACGCAGCTAGTTGAAAGCTGGCTTGTAGGCGTGCTTCCTTGTGCGAGCTGAGGTCAGGGCAGGACCCTCCCGCATCTGACTGCCCGTAGACGTAGGTCCCAGCATCCTTATGTTAGGTGCCGGAAGAGGTTGTGTGAAGAGCATGTGAAGTGACAGGATTCTCCTCAAGTGTATCTGATCTCAATACAGACATTGCAAACGTCCTTGTTCAATGAGAGTGTAGCTCGGTCCCAGCTCCCATCAATAAGTGTCTAGCAGCAATCTGCCTGCAAAGCGTACACACTTCCGAGAGGTGAGCTTATGGCCTATCGCTCCCACATCCTGCCTGCCTGTACGGTTCGCTTGCACAGCATTTCGTTGTATGCGGGACAGGAGCAGAGAGAGAACCAAGTGACTGGCTTGTCAATTTCGCGCCTAGCGGACAGCTGCCTCCAAGGCATGCACACTCCTTTGGGTTGAGCTTATGGCTTCAACCTCCCACATGCTGACCGCCTGTACCCTTTGCAGCCAAGGGATTTCGTTGGACACGGGATTCAAGCTTTGTGAGAGGGAAGTGTCTCTTAGCTCAATCCAATAACTTCTGACGACTTCCTCCCTCAGATGGGTGGTACATACTAACTTCCAACCCTGAGTACCTAGTTGCAAGC
>NW_024570739.1:0-30573 GCF_018345385.1 Vulpes lagopus | reverse complement strand
TCAGCCAGGACATGGCCCCATGGCCCCCCGGAACCACACCGTGGGTCCTGAGGAGGCTGTAGGCTCCTTTCAGCATAGACGCAGCCCCATATGTCCCAAAACCAAAGTGCAGGTCCTGAGGAGGACGGGGTTCCTGTCAGTGTTGACGTGGCCCCACATTTTCCTCAAGCCTCACCATAAGACCTGAGGAGGCTGGGGGCTCCTGTCGGCATGGACGTGGTCCCAAATCTTCCCAAACCTTCACAGTGGGTCCTGAGGAGGTCGGAGACTCCTGTCAGTGGGGATGCGGCACCCACATCTTTCTTAGGCCTCACCGCAGGCCCTGACAAGGCTGGGGGTCTTCTGTCCGCATGGACGCATCCCCATTTTCCCGAAGTCTACACTGGGGGTCCTGAGGAAGTCAGCGTCTGGTTGTGTGGATGTGGCCCCACGTCCTCCCAAAACGTCACCATGTGTTCTGAGGAAGCCGGGGTCCTGTCACCGTGGATGCGGCCCCCAGGTTCCAGAAGCCTCAACTTTTATCTGAGGGGCCTGGGAGCTCCTGCCAGAGTGGAGGTGGCACCACATCTTCCTGAAGCCTCCCCGCGGTTCCTGAGGTGGTCCAGGGGCTCCTGTCTGCGTGGATGTTGGCCCACATCTTCCTGAAGCCTCACCGCGGGTCCTAAGGAGACCACGGTTCCTGTCAGCGTGATTGCCACCCAATATCCCCCTGAAGACTCCCCGCGGGTCCTGAGGAGGCTGCAGCTCATCAGCGTGGACGCGTCCCCACATCGTCCTCAGGCCTCCCCAGCACAGGCGGGCTCCTGTTTGTGCAGGCGGATGAGACCTACTGCGCATGCGGGCTCCCTGTGCGGGACCTGGGCTCAGGCGCCCCCTGTGGGACGCTCAGGCGCTGCAGCAGGCCTTGCAGGAGGCGGCCTGCCTGTGCCGAGGCCGCACCTGCCTCCTTCCAGGCTCCAGCTGAGGCCTGTTAGCTTCGGAAACGTCTCACTGAAACGGGGCCCAACACCCGGCTTCCCCAGAAATACTTAAGGCCCCTGAGAAGAAGAGCTGAAATTTACATTACGTTTTAACTAGCAGGCCAAAATAATCTGCCTTTTCTTTGGCGGGGGGGAGGGCAGTTGTTATTGGTTTTCTTGGTTTTTCTTTTTCTTCCTTCTTTCTTTTCTGGAAAAAATAATGAGATGGAGAAATTCACCTCCATAAAATAACATGAGGTAGTACTCAGAGCCAGGAAGTGCATCAATACGCATATAGGATGTCTAACTAGAGTTAAAAACAATGATTATAAAGATAGCAGCTGGGCTGGAAAAAGAGCACAGAAGAAAACTAGAGAATCCCTTACCGTAGAAATAAAAGAACTAAAATCTAGTCAGGCCAACGTTAAAAATGCTATAACTGAGATGCAGTCCCAAGAAAGGTTATGGACCACAGAGGGAGACTGAGGGAACTCAGCCACTTATTAAAACAATAACATTCATATCATCGGAGACTCAGAAGAAAAGGGCGCAGACGTTTTATTTGAACGAATTATGTAAACTTCTATAACCTAAGGAAGGACACAGACACTGAAATCGAGAGACAGAGAACTCCCAATAAATTCAACAGAAGCTGACCATCACCCAGGCACATCCGAGTCAAAGTCACAAAATACACAGACGAGAAAAGAATCCTGAAAGCAGTGGAGGTGGGGCTTTGGGTGGGGTAGTCCTTACCTACAAGGGAGGATGAATCAGTTTGCAGCAGATCTGTTCACAAACTTGGCAAGCCAGAAGGAAGTTGGAAGGAAATATTCAATATGCTGAATTGGAAAAGTATGCAGCCAAGAATTCTTTCTTCTGTTTTTTTAAGAATAATCATCAAAACTTATTTAATCTCACAAGGAAGAAATTAAAAATTTCTGAACAAAAAATGCCATTTTCCTCAATCGTAATAGCAAAAATTTATTGTTTTTAATTTTTTTTTAGTTGGAGTTCAATTTGTAAGAATTCTTTCTTCAGCAAGGCTGTCATTCAGCATAGAAGGAGAGATAAAGAGTTTCCCAGACAGGCAAAAAATAAAGGAGTTCATGACCACTAAACCAGTCCAGTAAGGAATTTTAAGAGGGACTCTTCTAGTGGGGGAAAAAAAGAGACCAAAAGCAACAAAGACTAGAAAGGACCAGAGAACGTCACCAAAAACACCAACTCTACTGGTAACACAAAGGCACTAAGTTTATATCTTTCAGTAATCACTCTGAATGCTGATAGACTAAATGCTCCAATCAAAAGATATAGGGTATCACAGTGGCTTAAAAAACATGATCTGGGATGCCTGGGTGGCTCAGGGGTTGAGCATCTGCTTTGGCTCGGGTCATGATCCCAGGGTCCCGGGGGATCAAGTCCCACATCAGGCTCCCTGAATGGAGCCTCATTTTCCCTCTGCCTATACCTCTGCCTCTCTGTGTCTCTCATGAATACATAAATAAAATCTTTACAAAAGAAAAAAGATAAAAAGATGAGAAAGCACCCAAATAAAATCACAAATGAGAAAAGAGAAATAACAACCAATACTAGAAAAAAAAAGAACTAACACTAGAGAAATACACATGATTATAAGAGAACATTATGAAAAATTATATGCCAGCAACCTACAACCTGGAAGAAATAGATCAATTCCTTCCTAGAAATATATAACATAGCAAAAATGGAAAAGGAAGAAATAAGAAACTTGAACAGACAGATAACCAGCAAAGAAATTGAATTAGCAATCAAAAATCTCCCAACAGGAGATGCTTAGATCAATAGAACAGAATGGAAAGCTGAAACAAGATACAAACCTATAACTCTATGATCGCTTAATCTTCAACAAAGCAGGAAAGAATATCCAATGGCAAAAAGACAGTCTCTTCAACAAACCCTAATACTGACCCCAGGATAATAACAAATTGTGTTGGGAAAACTGGGCAGCCACATGCAGAAGAATGAAACTGGACCACTTTCTTACACCATGTATATAAAAAATAAATTCAAAATAGATTAAAGACCTAAATGTGAGACCTTTTCTCACAGAGAAAAGGAAAGCCCCTGCTGACTGGGGGACGGGATGATCAGCCCCAGAGCCAGAGGACCAACCCATATCACGCCCTCCAGCGCTGAGTATCAGATAGCAGCACAGCGCCGCCCGCTGGAGGCCAGAGGCGCTGACGCCCACGCCGCCTCTGACTCCACAGGTGCATCTCCCAGGCACAGGCGCATCTGACAATCAGCCCCATGGCCCATCCCCAGACCCCGCACAGACCACTCGCTGACACCAAGTGGTCGGACCACGGAGGCTGCAGAGCTTCAGCTCTGCCTGGAAAGTAGGGTCTAGCTTCCTTTGTACTTTGGGCTTTATTTTCATTTATTCACTTTGATCTTTTTTATTAATTGCTTTCTTTTAATTTTTTATCTCATTATTTTTTCCAGAAAAGAAGGAAGAAAAAGAAAAACCAAGAAAACAATAGCAACTGCCCTCCCAAAAAAAAACCCCACCAGATTATTTCACCTGCTTGTTAAAAGATTCTAAATCCCAAAATAGGAAACACAATTAAAGTACCATGAAAGTAAAAATAAGAAATATATAAGGTACATACATAAAAAAAAACCCAACTCCCTAACCCTATCTCTTACCCTTTATCAAAACCGTACCCTGACCCTGACTCTGACCTAACCCCAACCATAACCCCTAACCAAACACTAACCCTAACACTACCCCAAACCCCTATCCTAATCCGAACCCTTGCCCTAACCCTAAACCTAGCCCTAAATTTAACCCTAACCCTAACCCCACCCTAACTCACAACCTAACCCCTAACCATAACTGCAAACCTAAGCCCAACCCTAACTCTAAGCATAACCCTAACCCTAACTCCTAACCTCCTGCCCTAATCCCTAAAGCCTAAGCCCTAACCCTAACTCTAAACCCTGTCCCTAACCCTAACCCCTATGCCTAATCCCTAACCCCCATCCTAACTCCTAACCACTGACCCTTACAATTATCCCTCACCCTAACCTCTAATCCGTAACCATAAGCATAAACACTAACCCCTAACATCTAACGAAACCTAACCACCAACTGTCTTCCCTCCCCTGACCCTACCATTCATTCTACCCATTCACTTACCCTGTGGTTCTGAGGAGTCCATTCTGATGTGGACGTGGCTCCCAATGGCGCCTCCAGAGTCCTCTAGGGGGTCCTGAGGAAGCCGGGCTCCTGTGAGTGCAGACGCGGCCTCACGTGTTCCTGAGTTATAGTCAGCGGGGTCCTGAGGACGCTGGGTCTCCTGTCACTGTGGACTAGGTCTCACAGCCTCTGGAAGCCTCACAGCAGGTCCTCAGGAGGCCGGAGGCTCCTGTCAGCCAGGACATGGCCCCATGGCCCCCCAGAACCACACCGTGGGTCCTGAGGAGGCTGTAGGCTCCTTTCAGCATAGACGCAGCCCCATATGTCCCAAAGCCAAAGTGCAGGTCCTGAGGAGGACAGGGGTCCTGTCAGTGTTGATGTGGCCCCACATTTTCCTCAAGCCTCACCATAAGACCTGAGGAGGCTGGGGGCTCCTGTCGGCATGGACGTGGCCCCAAATCTTCCCAAACCTTCACAGTGGGTCCTGAGGAGGTCGGAGACACCTGTCAGTGTGGATGCGGCACCCACATCTTTCTTAGGCCTCACCGCAGGCCCTGACAAGGCTGGGGGTCTTCTGTCCGCATGGACGCATCCCCATTTTCCCGAAGTCTACACTGGGGGTCCTGAGGAAGTCAGCGTCTGGTTGTGTGGATGTGGCCCCACGTCCTCCCAAAACGTCACCCTGTGTTCTGAGGAAGCCGGGGTTCCTGTCACCGTGGATGTGGCCCCCAGGTTCCAGAAGCCTCAACTTATGTCCTGAGGGGCCTGGGAGCTCCTGCCAGAGTGGACGCGGCACCACATCTTCCTGAAGCCTCCCCGCGGTTCCTCAGACGGCCTTGGGGCTCCTGTCTGCGTGGATGTTGGCCCACATCTTCCTGAAGCCTCACCGCGGGTCCTGAGGAGACCGAGGCTCCTGACAGCGTGAACGTGGCCCAATGTCCTCCTGAAGCCTCACTGCGGGTCCTGAGGAGGCTGCGGCTCATCAGCCTGGATGCGACCCCACCTCCTCCTCAGGCCTCCCAAGCACAGGCTGGCTCCTGTTAGTGCAAGCGGACGAGGCTTACTGCGCATGCGCGATCCTTGGGTGGGGTCTGCGGTCAGGCGCCCCCTGCGGGACGCTTAGGCACTGCAAGAGGCCGTGCAAGAGGTGGTGTCCCTGCGCCCGGGGCCACACCTGCCTCCTTCCAGGCTCCAGCTGAGGCCTGTGAGCTTCGGAAACGTCTCACTGAAACGGAGCCCAACACCCGGCTTTCTCAGAAATACTTAAGGACGATGAATTGGAGCCCACAGGACGCAAAATGAAATGTGGACCAGACTTTTACCACGTCCTACCAAACCCACTCAACCCTCTTCCACTGTGGGCAGGACCGCGGGCTGGTGCAGCCACCCTGGAAACAGTGTGGAGGCTCCTCAGGAAGTTACAAATAGAGCCGCCCTGCGACCAGCAGGTGCTCGGCCTGGAGCTCACTCCGAAGATACAGATGCAGTGAGACTCCGAGACAACTGCACCCCAATGTCCACAGCAGGCGGGTCCACAGTAGCCACACTGTGAGAGGAGCCTCGGTGCCTTCAGACAGATGATGGATAAAGAGGATGGGAGATAGATGATGGTAATAGATGATAGATAGATAGATGATAGGAATGTTACTCAGCTATCAAAGAGAAGGAAATCTTGCCATTTGCAATGACGTGGATAGAACTAGAGGGATCATGTTAAGTGAAATCAGTCAGTCAGGAAAGAAAATGGCCGTATGGTGTCATTCATAGGTGAAATTAAAGAAGCAAAGCAGATGGACATCTGTGAAGGGAAGGAAAAACAAATAAGATGAAAACAGAGATGGAGGAAAAAGAGACTCCATCACAGGAAACAAACTGAGGGTCGCTGGAGGGGAGGGAAGTGGAGGGACAGGGTAACTGGTAGACGGGCATGATGGAGGGCACGTGATGTCATGAGCACTGGTGTTATCTCCAACTGGTGAATCCCTGAAGTCTATCTCTGAAAGTATAATACACTATACTGTTAATTAATTGGGTTTAAATTAAATTAAGTTTAAAAAATCAGTTGACTGTATCAGAGTGCATTTTCTTCCATGCTCTCTATTCTGCTCCTTCAGCAATGCCAGAACCACACCCCTGTGGGTTTGGTTTGTTTAAGTAGGCTCCATGCCTCGTCCACAGCCCAGCACAGGCCTAGTACTTATGACCCCAAGATCAAGACCAGGGGTGAGGTCAAGAGTCAGATGCTTAACCAACGGAGACAGCCAGGGGCCCAAGAACCACACTGCTTTATCCTGTGTCTCTGTGACATCGTTTGAAATAAGAAAGTGCTGCGTCCAGCTCTGTCCTGCTTCTCCAACACTGATTTGCTGTCCAGGGTCATTTGTGGGGGCGGACAAATGTTAGGAGTGCTTTTTCTATTTCTAAAATCGGCCACCATGATTTTGATAGGAATGACATTGGAACTGCGGGTGGCTTCTGGAACTGTGGACATTTTAACAAGATGAAGGCTCCGACCCCACGAGCCCAGGAAGTCCTCCCAAAGTCTTGTAATTTTCAGTGTACAAGTCTTGCAGTCTCTTGGTTCAGTCTAATTATTTTGTTTTTTGGATGCTCCTGATAAGGGAGTCATGTCCTGAATTTCCTTCCTGAGTGCTCATTGTCAGGACACAGCAAGGCTACTGATCTCTGTTCATTTTGTGTCCCACAACTTTAAGGAATTCACTCATTAGTTCTAACAGTTTTTGGTGGAGTCTGTCGGGTTTCCTGTTTCTAATACCACATCTTCAGCAAATAGGGACAGTGTGATGTCCCCCTTCCAGGTGTGGAACCTTTTCTGTTTCCTGTCTGTTGACTACGATAGGACTTCCAGTGCTGAGAGGGGACTTCCTTGGCTTGTTCCTGCTCTTAGGGGAGACGATTTCAAGTTTTCACCCTTGAGGATGATGTCAGCTACGGGCCTTCCTACACGGCCTTTATTCTGTTGATATACGTTTCCTCAAAACCCACTATGCCGAAAAAAAAAATAAAAAAATAAAAAACCCACTATCCTTTTTTTTAAAATAATAAATTTATTTTTTATTGCTGTTCACTTTGTCAACATACAGAATAACACCCAGTGCTCATCCCGTCAAGTGCCCCTCTCAGTGCCCGTCACCCATTCACCCCCACCCCCCGCCGTCCTCCCCTTCCACCACCCCTAGTTCATTTCCCAGAGTTAGGAGTCTTTATGTTCTGTTTCCCTTTCTGATATTTCCCACACATTTCTTCTCCCTTCCCTTATATTCCCTTTTACTACCCACTATGCTTTTTATGTTGTATTTTGTCAAATGCTTTTTCTGCAACTCTTGAGAGGATCGTATGCCTTTGTCCTTTCTCTTGTTTTGGTTTTTAAGATTTTATTTATTTACCCATGAGAGTCATTTTGTTCCAGGTGAGGCCAGAAGGAGACCACAGGAACCAGGTCCAGGAAAGCCCCATATGGGAACCAGAGCCACCAGATCCAGGTGAGACCCAGGTGGGGACCACAGTCACAAGGTCCAGGTGAGGTCCAGGTGGCAACAAGATTCACCAAGTCCAGGTGAGACCCAGGTGGGGACCACAGTCACAAGGTCCAGGTGAGGAACAGGTAAGGACCAGATTCACCAGGTCCAAGTGAAGCCCGGGGGGGGGACCAGAGTCAAAAGGTAAGGGTGAGGTCCAGAGGGGGACCAGAGTAACCAGTTTAGTTTGAGGCCCAGAGTGGGACCAGAGGTCCCCGGTCAAAGTGAGGCCCAGGTGTGGAATAGAGTATCCAGGTCCCAATGATGCCTATGTGAGGACCAGAGTCACTAGGGCCATGCAAGGCCCAATGGGGATCAGAATCACCAGGTCCTGGTGAGGCATAGAACGAGACCACAGTCACCAGTATCAGGTGAGCCCCATGTGGGAATCAGAGCCACTATATCCAGCTGAGTCCCAGGTCCATGTGAGGCCCACGTGAGGACCAGAATCATCAGGTCGAATTGAGGCATAGCTGGGGACAAGAGTCACCAGGTCTAGGTGACGCCTAGGTGGGGACGAGATTCACCAGGTCTGAGTTAGGTCAAAGTGGGGACGAGAGTCACCAGGTCCAGGTGAGGCCAAACTGAGGACCAGAGTCACCAGATCCAGGTGAGGTCCATGTTGGAAAGAGAGTCACCAGGTCCAGGAGAGGTCCAGGTGGGGACCAGAGTCACCAGGTCCAGATGAGGCCCAGGTGAGGACCAGACTCACCAGGCACACGTGAGGCCCAGGTGGGGACCAGAATCACCAGGTATAGGGGAGGCCCTTGAAAGAACCAGAGTCAACAGTTCAAGGTGAGGCGCAGGTGGCAACCAGAGTCAGAAGGTCCAAATCAGGCCAAAGTGGGGTTCACAGTCACCAGGTCAGGGTGAGACCCAGAGGGGGACCAGAGTCACCTGGTCCAGGTGAGGCTCAGTTGTGGAACACAGTAACCGGGTCCCAATTATGCCCAGTTGAGGACCAGAGTTAACAGGGCCAGGTGAGGCCCAGATGGGGATCAGAGTCACCAGGTCCAAGTGAGGCCCAGGTGGGGACCACAGTCACCAGATCCAGGGTAGTCTCAGGTGCAGACCAGAATCACCAGGTCCAGGTGGGGCCCAGGTAAGGACCAGAGTTACCAGGTCGAGGTGAGTCCCAGGTGGGGAACACAATAACCATGTTCCAATGATGCCCATCTCAGGACCAGAGTCACCAGGTCCACTTGAGGACCAAGTGGGGACCAGATTCACCAGGTCCAGGGGAGGCCCAGGTGGACACCAGAGTTACCAGTTAAAGGTGAGTCTAGAAGGACAGCACGGTCACCAGGTCTAGGTGTGGTCCATGTGAGAACCAGATCACCAGGTACAGGTGAGGCCCAGGTGGGAACCAGAATCAGCAGGTCCAGGTAAGGCCAAGGTGGGGACCACAGTCACCAGGTCCAGGTGAAACCAAGCTGAGGACCAGAATCACCAAATCCAGGTGAGGCCCGGGGGTAGGGGGACTGGAGTCACCAGGCACAGGAGAGGCTACAAGAACAGCAGGGACACCAGGTCCACGTGTGGTTCATGTGGAAACCAGAGTCACCAGGTCCAGGTGAAGCCCAGGTGAGGACCAAATTAAATGTTCCAGAGTCTCACTTGGGAAACAGACTAAACATATCCTGATGATGCCCAGGTGAGTACAAGAGTCACCAGGCTCCAGGTGAGGTGCACGTGAGGACCAGAGTCACCAGGTCCAGGTGATACCCAGGAGGGGACCAGATTCACCAGGTCCAGGTAAGGCCCAGGTGGAACTCAGTCACCTGGTCTGGGTGAGACACAGGTGGGGACAAAAGTCATAAGACCAGTTGAGGCCCAGGTGGGAACATAGTTACCAGGTCCAGGTGAGGCCAAACAAAGTACCAGAGGCACAAGACCAGCTGAGGCCCAGTTGGGGACTGGAGTGACCAAGTATAGGTTAGGTTAGAAGGACACCACAGTCATAAAAACACAGCTAGTTGAAAACTGGCTTCTAGGGATGCTTCCTTGTGAGAGCTGAGCTCAGGGCAGGACCTGCCCACATCCTGGCTACCTGCAGACATACCTCCTATCATCCTTAAGTGAGGTGCTGGAAGAGGTTGTGTGAAAAGCATGTGGAAGTGTCTGGCCTGTACTCAAGTGAATCTGAATTCAATACAGGGATTTCCAACAGCCTTGTTCAATGAGAGTCGTGCTAGGTTCTATCTCCCCTGTAGGAGTGGCAAGCAAACATGTACCTACAAGGCATTCACATTTCTGAGAGTTGAGCTTATGGCCTGTCCCTCCCACATCCTGACTGCCTGTACGGTTCGCTTCCACAGGATTTCGTTCTACGCAGAACAGTAGCAGAGAGAGAACCAAGTGACTTGCTTGTCACTTTCGCACCTCCCGGACAGCTTCATCCACAGCCTGCATACACCTTACACTGCTGCTACATTGTCACGGCCTTAAGAACGCAGCTACTGGAAAGCTGCACTGAGGCATGCTTCCCTTGAGATATGAGTTCAAGGCAGGACCCCACCGCATCATGACTGCCTGTAGACGTAGCTGCCAACATCCTCATTTTAGGAGCAGGGAGAGGTTGTCAGAAATGCATGTGGAAGCACAGGGCTGTACTCACGTGTATGTGAGTTGAATACAGCGATTGCCAACGTCCCTGTTCAATTAGAGTGTAGCTAGGTTCTAACTCCCCTGTATGAGTGGGGGCAGACATCTGCCTCCCAGGCATACACGCTCCTGAGAGTTGAGCTTATGGCCTGTCCCTCCCACATCCTGCCTGCAGGTACACCTCGCTCCTAACAGGCCTAGGCTCGATGCGGGACTGAAGTGTTGTGAGAGGTAAGTGGAAAGTCCCGGCCCACAAGACTAGTGCCTCCATGCTCAATCCAGCGATTTCCTAGTAATTCCTATGTTAGCCAGGTGCTACATCCTAAGTTCCATACGAGAGAAGCTAGCTGGACGCCTAGTCCCAAGGCAACTTACTTCTAGGAGTTGAGCTCACCCTCAGTCCCTCACAGTTGCACACTGTCTGCAGAATGAGTTTCGAATGTCTGCACCACAGCCGTTTGTCACAAGCTTGTGAGACGCAAGTGGAATAAGCAGACCTGGAGGGTGACTCCAACTGCAGTGGAGTGGTATTCTAGGTACCTCCTGGCTTAGAGTACTGCTACGATTTCAGTGCCCTAAGAACGCAGCTAGTTGAAACCTGGCTTGTAGGCATGCTTCCTTGTGCGAGCTGAGGTCAGGGCAGGACCCTCCCGCATCCTTACTGCCCGTAGACATAGTTCCCAGCATCCTTATGTTAGGCGCCGGAAGAGCTTGTGTGAAAAGCATGTGGAAGTGACAGGATTCTCCTCAAGTGAATCTGATCTCAATACAGACATTGCAAACGTCCAATGAGAGTGTAGCTCGGTCCTAGGTCCCATCAAAGTGTCTAACAGACATCTGCCTGCAAAGCATACACAATTCTGAGAGGTGAGCTTATGGAGTGTCCCTCCCACATCCTGCCTGCAGGTACACCCCGCTCCTAACAGACCTAGCCCCGATGCGTGCCTGAAGTGTTGTGAGAGGTAAGTGGAAAGTCCCGGCCCACAAGACTAGTGCCTCCAAGCTCAATCCAGCGATTTCCTAGTATTTCCTCTGTAAGCCAGGTGCTACATCCTAAGTGCCATACTAGAGAAGCTAGCTGAACGCCTTGTCCGAGAGCAAATTACTTCGGAGAGTTGAGCTCACCCTCAGTCCCTCACAGTTGCACACTGCCTGCAGAAAGAGTTTCCAACATCTGCACCAGAGGCGTTTGTCAGAGGCTTGTGAGACGCAAGTGGAATAAGCAGACCTGAAGGGTGTCTCCAGCTGCAGTGGAGTGGTATTCTGGGTACCTCCTGGCTTAGAACACTGTTACGTTCTCAGTGCCCTAATAACTCAGCTAGTTGAAAGCTGGCTTGTAGGCATACTTCCTTGTGTGAGCTGAGGTCAGGGCAGGACCCTCCGGCATCCTGACTGCCCGTAGACATAGGTCCCAGCATCCTTAGGTTAGGCGCAGGAAGACGTTGTGTGAAAAGCATGTGGAAGTGACAGGATTCTCCTCAAGTGTATCTCATCTCAATACAGACATTGCAAACGTCCTTGTTCAATGAGAGTGTAGCTCGGTCCTAGCTCCCATCAAACTGTGTAGCAGACATCTGTCTGCAAAGCATACACACTTCCGAGAGTTGAGCTTATGGACTGTCCCTCCCACATCCTGCCTGCACGTACACCGCGCTCCTAACAGGCCTAGCCCCGATGCGTGCCTGAAGTGTTGTGAGAGGTAAGTGGAAAGTCCCGGCCCACAAGACTAGTGCCTCCAAGCTCAATCCAGCGATTTCCTAGTATTTCCTGTGTGAGCCAGGTGCTACATCCTAAGTGCCATACGAGAGAAGCTAGCTGAACGCCTTGTCCAAAAGCAACTTACTTCGGAGAGTTGAGCTCACCCTCAGTCGCTCACAGTTGCACATTGCCTGCAGAATGAGTTTCCAACATCTGCACCAGAGCTGTTTGTCAGAGGCTTGTGAGACGCAAGTGGAATAAGCAGACCTGGAGGGTGTCTCCAGCTGCAGTGGAGTGGTATTCTGGGTACCTCCTGCTTAGAGTACTGCTACGTTCTCAGTGCCCAGCTACTTGAAAGAACACAGCTGGTTGAAAGCTGGCTTGTAGGCATGCTTCCTTGTGCGAGCTGAGGTCAGGGCAGGACCCTTCCACATCCTGACTGCCCGTAGACCTAGGTCCCAGCATCCTTATTTTAGGTGCCGGAAGAGGTTGTGTGAAAAGCATATGGAAGTGACAGGACTCTGCTCAAGTGAATCTGAGTTCAATACAGACATTGCAAACGTCCTTGTTCAATGAGAGTGTAGCTCGGTCCCAGCTCCCATCAATAAGTGTCTAGCAGCCATCTGCCTGGAAAGCGTACACACTTCCGAGAGTTGAGCTTATGGCCTATCACTCCCACATCCTGATTGCCTGTACGGTTCGCTTGTACAGCATTTCATTCTACGCGGCACAGGAGCAGAGAGAGCACCAATGACTGGCTTGTCAATTTCGCGCCTAGCGGACAGCTGCCTCCAAGGCATGCACACTCCTTTGGGTTGAGCTGATGGCTTCAACCTCCCACATGCTGACCGCCTGTACCCTTTGCAGCCAAGGGATTTTGTTGGACACGGGATTCAAGCTTTGTGAGAGGCAAGTGTCTCTTTGCTCAATCCAGTGACTTCTGATGACTTCCTCCCTCAGATGGGTGGTACATACTAACTTCCAACCCTGAGTACCTAGTTGCAAGCTCTCTCTCGGGGGAACTTCCTTCTGTGAGATGAGCTGATTCGCGGTCCTTCCCACTTCCACACTGCCTGCACATGGAGTTATGAACATCGTCACTAGACATGTTTGTCAGAAGCTCATGGGACGCAAGGGGCAAGCTGCAGGCCTCAATGGTGCTGTCACTCGGTGCAGTAGAGCAATATTCACGCAACGTCCTGACTTCCAGTGCTGCTACGTTCTCACGGCCATAAGAACGCAGCTAGTGGAAAGCTGCATTCGGGGCATGCTTCCTTTTGAGAGTTGAGCTCAACGAAGGACCGTCCACCTCGGGTCCCCCTGTGGGTGGAGCTGCTAACATCCTCATGTCAGGTGCAGGGAGACGTTGTGAGAAATGCCTGTGGAAACGTCAGGCCTGCCCTCACGGCAAGGTGAGTTGAATACAGCGATTGCCAATGTCCTTGTTCAATTAGAGTGTAGCTAGGTTCTAACTCCCCTGTATGAGTGGGGAGCAGACATCTGCCTCCCAGGCATACACGACCCTGAGAGTTGAGCTTATGGCCTGTCCCTCCCACATCCTGCCTGCAGGTACACCTCGCTCCTAACAGGTCTAGGCTCGATGCGTGACTGAAGTGTTGTGAGAGGTAAGTGGAAAGTCCCGGCCCACAAGACTAGTGCATCCAAGCTCAATCTAGCGGTTTCCTAGTATTTCCTGTGTGACCCAGGTGCTACATCCTAAGTGCCATACGAGAGAAGCTAGCTGTACGCCTTGTCCAAAAGCAACTTACTTGGGAGAGTTGAGCTCACCCTCAGTCCCTCACAGTTGCACACTGCCTGCAGAAAAGGTTTCCGACATCTGCACCAGAGCCGTTTGTCAGAGGCTTGTGAGTCGCAATTGGAATAAGCAGACCTGGAGGGTGTCTCCAGCTGCAGTGGAGTGGTATTCTGGGAACCTCCTGGCTTTGAATACGGCTACGTTCTCAGTGCCTTAAGAACGCAGCTAGTTGAAAGCTGGCTGGTAGGCATGCTTCCTTGTGAGAACTGAGGTAAGGGCAGGACCGTGCCGCATCCTGACTGCCCGTAGACGTAGGTCCCAGCATCCTTATGTTAGGTGCCGGAAGAGGTTGTGTGAAGAGCATGTGGAAGTGACAGGATTCTCCTCAAGTGTATCTGATCTTCATTCAGACATTGCAAACGTCCTTGTTCAATGAGAGTGTAGCTCGGAACTAGCTCCCATCAAACTGTGTAGCAGACATCTGCCTGCAAAGCATACACACTTCCGAGAGTTGGGCTTATGGACTGTCCCTCCCACATCCTGCCTGCACGTACACCGCGCTCCTAACAGGCCTAGCCCCGATGCGTGCCTGAAGTGTTGTGAGAGGTAAGTGGAAAGTCCCGGCCCACAAGACTAGTGCATCCAAGCTCAACCCAGCGATTTCCTAGTATTTCCTGTGTGAGCCAGGTGCGACATCCTAAGTGCCATACGAGAGAAGCTAGCTGAACGCCTTGTCCGAAAGCAACTTACTTCGGAGAGTTGAGCTCACCCTCAGTCCCTCACAGTTGCACACTGCCTGCAGAAAGAGTTTCCAACATCTGCACCACAGCCGTTTGTCAGAGGCTTGTGAGACGCAAGTGGAATAAGCAGACCTGGAGGGTGTCTCCAGCTGCAGTGGAGTGGTATTCTGGGTACCTCCTGGCTTAGAACACTGTTACGTTCTCAGTGCCCGAGGAACGCAGCTAGTTGAAAGCTGGCTTGTAGGCGTGCTTCCTTGTGCGAGCTGAGTTCAGGGCAGGACCCTCCCGCATTCTGACTGCCCGTAGACGTAGGTCCCAGCATCCTTATGTTAGGTGCCGGAAGAGGTTGTGTGAAGAGCATGTGGAAGTGACAGGATTCTCCTCAGGTGTATCTGATCTCAATGCAGACATTGCAAACGTCCTTGTTCAATGAGAGTGTAGCTCGGTCCTAGCTCCCATCAAAGTGTCTAGCAGACATCTGCCTGCAAAGCATACACACTTCCGAGAGTTGGGCTTATGGACTGTCCCTCCCACATCCTGCCTGCACGTACACCGCGCTCCTAACAGGCCTAGCCCCGATGCGTGCCTGAAGTGTTGTGAGAGGTAAGTGGAAAGTCCCGGCCCACAAGACTAGTGCATCCAAGCTCAACCCAGCGATTTCCTAGTATTTCCTGTGTGAGCCAGGTGCTACATCCTAAGTGCCATACGAGAGAAGCTAGCTGAACGCCTTGTCCAAAAGCAACTTACTTCGGAGAGTTGAGCTCACCCTCAGTCCCTCACAGTTGCACACTGCCTGCAGAAAGAGTTTCCAACATCTGCACCACAGCCGTTTGTCAGAGGCTTGTGAGACGCAAGTGGAATAAGCAGACCTGGAGGGTGTCTCCAGCTGCAGTGGAGTGGTATTCTGGGTACCTCCTGGCTTAGAACACTGTTACGTTCTCAGTGCCCGAGGAACGCAGCTAGTTGAAAGCTGGCTTGTAGGCGTGCTTCCTTGTGCGAGCTGAGTTCAGGGCAGGACCCTCCCGCATTCTGACTGCCCGTAGACGTAGGTCCCAGCATCCTTATGTTAGGTGCCGGAAGAGGTTGTGTGAAGAGCATGTGGAAGTGACAGGATTCTCCTCAGGTGTATCTGATCTCAATGCAGACATTGCAAACGTCCTTGTTCAATGAGAGTGTAGCTCGGTCCTAGCTCCCATCAAAGTGTCTAGCAGACATCTGCCTGCAAAGCATACACACTTCCGAGAGTTGGGCTTATGGACTGTCCCTCCCACATCCTGCCTGCACGTACACCGCGCTCCTAACAGGCCTAGCCCCGATGCGTGCCTGAAGTGTTGTGAGAGGTAAGTGGAAAGTCCCGGCCCACAAGACTAGTGCATCCAAGCTCAACCCAGCGATTTCCTAGTATTTCCTGTGTGAGCCAGGTGCGACATCCTAAGTGCCATACGAGAGAAGCTAGCTGAACGCCTTGTCCGAAAGCAACTTACTTCGGAGAGTTGAGCTCACCCTCAGTCCCTCACAGTTGCACACTGCCTGCAGAAAGAGTTTCCAACATCTGCACCACAGCCGTTTGTCAGAGGCTTGTGAGACGCAAGTGGAATAAGCAGACCTGGAGGGTGTCTCCAGCTGCAGTGGAGTGGTATTCTGGGTACCTCCTGGCTTAGAACACTGTTACGTTCTCAGTGCCCGAGGAACGCAGCTAGTTGAAAGCTGGCTTGTAGGCGTGCTTCCTTGTGCGAGCTGAGTTCAGGGCAGGAGCCTCCCGCATTCTGACTGCCCGTAGACGTAGGTCCCAGCATCCTTATGTTAGGTGCCGGAAGAGGTTGTGTGAAGAGCATGTGGAAGTGACAGGATTCTCCTCAGGTGTATCTGATCTCAATGCAGACATTGCAAACGTCCTTGTTCAATGAGAGTGTAGCTCGGTCCTAGCTCCCATCAAAGTGTCTAGCAGACATCTGCCTGCAAAGCATACACACTTCCGAGAGTTGGGCTTATGGACTGTCCCTCCCACATCCTGCCTGCACGTACACCGCGCTCCTAACAGGCCTAGCCCCGATGCGTGCCTGAAGTGTTGTGAGAGGTAAGTGGAAAGTCCCGGCCCACAAGACTAGTGCATCCAAGCTCAACCCAGCGATTTCCTAGTATTTCCTGTGTGAGCCAGGTGCGACATCCTAAGTGCCATACGAGAGAAGCTAGCTGAACGCCTTGTCCGAAAGCAACTTACTTCGGAGAGTTGAGCTCACCCTCAGTCCCTCACAGTTGCACACTGCCTGCAGAAAGAGTTTCCAACATCTGCACCACAGCCGTTTGTCAGAGGCT
Organism: Vulpes lagopus; assembly: GCF_018345385.1. Lineage (NCBI taxonomy): Eukaryota > Metazoa > Chordata > Mammalia > Carnivora > Canidae > Vulpes > Vulpes lagopus. The sequence goes on along the minus strand of NW_024570739.1, from coordinate 13,777 downwards.
TGTGAGACGCAAGTGGAATAAGCAGACCTGGAGGGTGTCTCCAGCTGCAGTGGAGTGGTATTCTGGGTACCTCCTGGCTTAGAACACTGTTACGTTCTCAGTGCCCGAGGAACGCAGCTAGTTGAAAGCTGGCTTGTAGGCGTGCTTCCTTGTGCGAGCTGAGTTCAGGGCAGGACCCTCCCGCATTCTGACTGCCCGTAGACGTAGGTCCCAGCATCCTTATGTTAGGTGCCGGAAGAGGTTGTGTGAAGAGCATGTGGAAGTGACAGGATTCTCCTCAGGTGTATCTGATCTCAATGCAGACATTGCAAACGTCCTTGTTCAATGAGAGTGTAGCTCGGTCCTAGCTCCCATCAAAGTGTCTAGCAGACATCTGCCTGCAAAGCATACACACTTCCGAGAGTTGGGCTTATGGACTGTCCCTCCCACATCCTGCCTGCACGTACACCGCGCTCCTAACAGGCCTAGCCCCGATGCGTGCCTGAAGTGTTGTGAGAGGTAAGTGGAAAGTCCCGGCCCACAAGACTAGTGCATCCAAGCTCAACCCAGCGATTTCCTAGTATTTCCTGTGTGAGCCAGGTGCGACATCCTAAGTGCCATACGAGAGAAGCTAGCTGAACGCCTTGTCCGAAAGCAACTTACTTCGGAGAGTTGAGCTCACCCTCAGTCCCTCACAGTTGCACACTGCCTGCAGAAAGAGTTTCCAACATCTGCACCACAGCCGTTTGTCAGAGGCTTGTGAGACGCAAGTGGAATAAGCAGACCTGGAGGGTGTCTCCAGCTGCAGTGGAGTGGTATTCTGGGTACCTCCTGGCTTAGAACACTGTTACGTTCTCAGTGCCCGAGGAACGCAGCTAGTTGAAAGCTGGCTTGTAGGCGTGCTTCCTTGTGCGAGCTGAGTTCAGGGCAGGACCCTCCCGCATTCTGACTGCCCGTAGACGTAGGTCCCAGCATCCTTATGTTAGGTGCCGGAAGAGGTTGTGTGAAGAGCATGTGGAAGTGACAGGATTCTCCTCAGGTGTATCTGATCTCAATGCAGACATTGCAAACGTCCTTGTTCAATGAGAGTGTAGCTCGGTCCTAGCTCCCATCAAAGTGTCTAGCAGACATCTGCCTGCAAAGCATACACACTTCCGAGAGTTGGGCTTATGGACTGTCCCTCCCACATCCTGCCTGCACGTACACCGCGCTCCTAACAGGCCTAGCCCCGATGCGTGCCTGAAGTGTTGTGAGAGGTAAGTGGAAAGTCCCGGCCCACAAGACTAGTGCATCCAAGCTCAACCCAGCGATTTCCTAGTATTTCCTGTGTGAGCCAGGTGCGACATCCTAAGTGCCATACGAGAGAAGCTAGCTGAACGCCTTGTCCGAAAGCAACTTACTTCGGAGAGTTGAGCTCACCCTCAGTCCCTCACAGTTGCACACTGCCTGCAGAAAGAGTTTCCAACATCTGCACCACAGCCGTTTGTCAGAGGCTTGTGAGACGCAAGTGGAATAAGCAGACCTGGAGGGTGTCTCCAGCTGCAGTGGAGTGGTATTCTGGGTACCTCCTGGCTTAGAACACTGTTACGTTCTCAGTGCCCGAGGAACGCAGCTAGTTGAAAGCTGGCTTGTAGGCGTGCTTCCTTGTGCGAGCTGAGTTCAGGGCAGGAGCCCTCCCGCATTCTGACTGCCCGTAGACGTAGGTCCCAGCATCCTTATGTTAGGTGCCGGAAGAGGTTGTGTGAAGAGCATGTGGAAGTGACAGGATTCTCCTCAGGTGTATCTGATCTCAATGCAGACATTGCAAACGTCCTTGTTCAATGAGAGTGTAGCTCGGTCCTAGCTCCCATCAAAGTGTCTAGCAGACATCTGCCTGCAAAGCATACACACTTCCGAGAGTTGGGCTTATGGACTGTCCCTCCCACATCCTGCCTGCACGTACACCGCGCTCCTAACAGGCCTAGCCCCGATGCGTGCCTGAAGTGTTGTGAGAGGTAAGTGGAAAGTCCCGGCCCACAAGACTAGTGCATCCAAGCTCAACCCAGCGATTTCCTAGTATTTCCTGTGTGAGCCAGGTGCGACATCCTAAGTGCCATACGAGAGAAGCTAGCTGAACGCCTTGTCCGAAAGCAACTTACTTCGGAGAGTTGAGCTCACCCTCAGTCCCTCACAGTTGCACACTGCCTGCAGAAAGAGTTTCCAACATCTGCACCACAGCCGTTTGTCAGAGGCTTGTGAGACGCAAGTGGAATAAGCAGACCTGGAGGGTGTCTCCAGCTGCAGTGGAGTGGTATTCTGGGTACCTCCTGGCTTAGAACACTGTTACGTTCTCAGTGCCCGAGGAACGCAGCTAGTTGAAAGCTGGCTTGTAGGCGTGCTTCCTTGTGCGAGCTGAGTTCAGGGCAGGACCCTCCCGCATTCTGACTGCCCGTAGACGTAGGTCCCAGCATCCTTATGTTAGGTGCCGGAAGAGGTTGTGTGAAGAGCATGTGGAAGTGACAGGATTCTCCTCAGGTGTATCTGATCTCAATGCAGACATTGCAAACGTCCTTGTTCAATGAGAGTGTAGCTCGGTCCTAGCTCCCATCAAAGTGTCTAGCAGACATCTGCCTGCAAAGCATACACACTTCCGAGAGTTGGGCTTATGGACTGTCCCTCCCACATCCTGCCTGCACGTACACCGCGCTCCTAACAGGCCTAGCCCCGATGCGTGCCTGAAGTGTTGTGAGAGGTAAGTGGAAAGTCCCGGCCCACAAGACTAGTGCATCCAAGCTCAACCCAGCGATTTCCTAGTATTTCCTGTGTGAGCCAGGTGCGACATCCTAAGTGCCATACGAGAGAAGCTAGCTGAACGCCTTGTCCGAAAGCAACTTACTTCGGAGAGTTGAGCTCACCCTCAGTCCCTCACAGTTGCACACTGCCTGCAGAAAGAGTTTCCAACATCTGCACCACAGCCGTTTGTCAGAGGCTTGTGAGACGCAAGTGGAATAAGCAGACCTGGAGGGTGTCTCCAGCTGCAGTGGAGTGGTATTCTGGGTACCTCCTGGCTTAGAACACTGTTACGTTCTCAGTGCCCGAGGAACGCAGCTAGTTGAAAGCTGGCTTGTAGGCGTGCTTCCTTGTGCGAGCTGAGTTCAGGGCAGGACCCTCCCGCATTCTGACTGCCCGTAGACGTAGGTCCCAGCATCCTTATGTTAGGTGCCGGAAGAGGTTGTGTGAAGAGCATGTGGAAGTGACAGGATTCTCCTCAGGTGTATCTGATCTCAATGCAGACATTGCAAACGTCCTTGTTCAATGAGAGTGTAGCTCGGTCCTAGCTCCCATCAAAGTGTCTAGCAGACATCTGCCTGCAAAGCATACACACTTCCGAGAGTTGGGCTTATGGACTGTCCCTCCCACATCCTGCCTGCACGTACACCGCGCTCCTAACAGGCCTAGCCCCGATGCGTGCCTGAAGTGTTGTGAGAGGTAAGTGGAAAGTCCCGGCCCACAAGACTAGTGCATCCAAGCTCAACCCAGCGATTTCCTAGTATTTCCTGTGTGAGCCAGGTGCGACATCCTAAGTGCCATACGAGAGAAGCTAGCTGAACGCCTTGTCCGAAAGCAACTTACTTCGGAGAGTTGAGCTCACCCTCAGTCCCTCACAGTTGCACACTGCCTGCAGAAAGAGTTTCCAACATCTGCACCACAGCCGTTTGTCAGAGGCTTGTGAGACGCAAGTGGAATAAGCAGACCTGGAGGGTGTCTCCAGCTGCAGTGGAGTGGTATTCTGGGTACCTCCTGGCTTAGAACACTGCTACGTTCTCAGTGCCCTAGAACGCAGCTAGTTGAAAGCTGGCTTGTAGGCGTGCTTCCTTGTGCGAGCTGAGGTCAGGGCAGGACCCTCCCGCATTCTGACTGCCCGTAGACGTAGGTCCCAGCATCCTTATGTTAGGTGCCGGAAGAGGTTGTGTGAAGAGCATGTGGAAGTGACAGGATTCTCCTCAAGTGTATCTGATCTCAATGCAGACATTGCAAACGTCCTTGTTCAATGAGAGTGTAGCTCGGTCCTAGCTCCCATCAAAGTGTCTAGCAGACATCTGCCTGCAAAGCATACACACTTCCGAGAGTTGAGCTTATGGACTGTCCCTCCCACATCCTGCCTGCACGTACACCGTGCTCCTAACAGGCCTAGCCCCGATGCGTGCCTGAAGTGTTGTGAGAGGTAAGTGGAAAGTCCCGGCCCACAAGACTAGTGCATCCAAGCTCAACCCAGCGATTTCCTAGTATTTCCTGTGTGAGCCAGGTGCGACATCCTAAGTGCCATACGAGAGAAGCTAGCTGAACGCCTTGTCCGAAAGCAACTTACTTCGGAGAGTTGAGCTCACCCTCAGTCCCTCACAGTTGCACACTGCCTGCAGAAAGAGTTTCCAACATCTGCACCACAGCCGTTTGTCAGAGGCTTGTGAGACGCAAGTGGAATAAGCAGACCTGGAGGGTGTCTCCAGCTGCAGTGGAGTGGTATTCTGGGTACCTCCTGGCTTAGAACACTGTTACGTTCTCAGTGCCCGAGGAACGCAGCTAGTTGAAAGCTGGCTTGTAGGCGTGCTTCCTTGTGCGAGCTGAGTTCAGGGCAGGACCCTCCCGCATTCTGACTGCCCGTAGACGTAGGTCCCAGCATCCTTATGTTAGGTGCCGGAAGAGGTTGTGTGAAGAGCATGTGGAAGTGACAGGATTCTCCTCAGGTGTATCTGATCTCAATGCAGACATTGCAAACGTCCTTGTTCAATGAGAGTGTAGCTCGGTCCTAGCTCCCATCAAAATGTCTAGCAGACATCTGCCTGCAAAGCATACACACTTCCGAGAGTTGAGCTTATGGACAGTCCCTCCCACATCCTGCCTGCACGTACACCACGCTCCTAACAGGCCTAGCCCCGATGCGTGCCTGAAGTGTTGTGAGAGGTAAGTGGAAACTCCCGGCCCACAAGACTAGTGCATGCAAGCTCAACCCAGCGATTTCCTAGTATTTCCTGTGTGAGCCAGGTGTGACATCCTAAGTGCCATACGAGAGAAGCTAGCTGAACGCCTTGTCCAAAAGCAACTTACTTCGGAGAGTTGAGCTCACCCTCAGTCCCTCACAGTTGCACACTGCCTGCAGAAAGAGTTTCCAACATCTGCACCACAGCCGTTTGTCAGAGGCTTGTGAGACGCAAGTGGAATAAGCAGACCTGGAGGGTGTCTCCAGCTGCAGTGGAGTGGTATTCTGGGTACCTCCTGGCTTAGAACACTGTTACGTTCTCAGTGCCCGAGGAACGCAGCTAGTTGAAAGCTGGCTTGTAGGCGTGCTTCCTTGTGCGAGCTGAGTTCAGGGCAGGACCCTCCCGCATTCTGACTGCCCGTAGACGTAGGTCCCAGCATCCTTATGTTAGGTGCCGGAAGAGGTTGTGTGAAGAGCATGTGGAAGTGACAGGATTCTCCTCAGGTGTATCTGATCTCAATGCAGACATTGCAAACGTCCTTGTTCAATGAGAGTGTAGCTCGGTCCTAGCTCCCATCAAAGTGTCTAGCAGACATCTGCCTGCAAAGCATACACACTTCCGAGAGTTGGGCTTATGGACTGTCCCTCCCACATCCTGCCTGCACGTACACCGCGCTCCTAACAGGCCTAGCCCCGATGCGTGCCTGAAGTGTTGTGAGAGGTAAGTGGAAAGTCCCGGCCCACAAGACTAGTGCATCCAAGCTCAACCCAGCGATTTCCTAGTATTTCCTGTGTGAGCCAGGTGCGACATCCTAAGTGCCATACGAGAGAAGCTAGCTGAACGCCTTGTCCGAAAGCAACTTACTTCGGAGAGTTGAGCTCACCCTCAGTCCCTCACAGTTGCACACTGCCTGCAGAAAGAGTTTCCAACATCTGCACCACAGCCGTTTGTCAGAGGCTTGTGAGACGCAAGTGGAATAAGCAGACCTGGAGGGTGTCTCCAGCTGCAGTGGAGTGGTATTCTGGGTACCTCCTGGCTTAGAACACTGTTACGTTCTCAGTGCCCGAGGAACGCAGCTAGTTGAAAGCTGGCTTGTAGGCGTGCTTCCTTGTGCGAGCTGAGTTCAGGGCAGGACCCTCCCGCATTCTGACTGCCCGTAGACGTAGGTCCCAGCATCCTTATGTTAGGTGCCGGAAGAGGTTGTGTGAAGAGCATGTGGAAGTGACAGGATTCTCCTCAGGTGTATCTGATCTCAATGCAGACATTGCAAACGTCCTTGTTCAATGAGAGTGTAGCTCGGTCCTAGCTCCCATCAAAGTGTCTAGCAGACATCTGCCTGCAAAGCATACACACTTCCGAGAGTTGGGCTTATGGACTGTCCCTCCCACATCCTGCCTGCACGTACACCGCGCTCCTAACAGGCCTAGCCCCGATGCGTGCCTGAAGTGTTGTGAGAGGTAAGTGGAAAGTCCCGGCCCACAAGACTAGTGCATCCAAGCTCAACCCAGCGATTTCCTAGTATTTCCTGTGTGAGCCAGGTGCGACATCCTAAGTGCCATACGAGAGAAGCTAGCTGAACGCCTTGTCCGAAAGCAACTTACTTCGTAGAGTTGAGCTCACCCTCAGTCCCTCATAGTTGCACACTGCCTGCAGAAAGAGTTTCCAACATGTGCACCACAGCCGTTTGTCAGAGGCTTGTGAGACGCAAGTGGAATAAGCAGACCTGGAGGGTGTCTCCAGCTGCAGTAGTGTGGTATTCTGGGTACCTCCTGGCTTAGAGTACTGCTACGTTCTCAGTGCCCTTGGAAAAGAGCTAGTTGAAAGCTGCCTTGTAGGCATGCTTCCTTGCGCGAGCTGAGGTCAGGACAGGACCCGACCGCATTCTGTTGCCCATAGACAAAGGTCCCAGCATGCTTATGTTAGGCGCCGGAAGATTTTGTGTTAAAAGCATGTGGAAGTGACAGGACTCTGCTCAAGTGAATCTGAGTCCAATACAGACATTGCAAAAGTCCTTGTTCAATGAGAGTGTAGCTCGGTCTTAGCACCCATCAATAAGTGTCTTCCAGACATCTGAGTGCAAAGCATACACACTTCCGAGAGTTCAGCTTATGGACTGTCCCTCCCAGATCCTGCCTGCAGGTACACCGTGCTCCTAACTGGCCTAGCCCCGATGCGTGACTGAAGTGGTGTGAGAGGTAAGTGGAAAATCCCGGGCCACAACACTAGTGCATCCAAGCTCAATCCAGCGAATTCCTAGTATTTCCTGTGTGAGCCAGGTGCTGCATCCTAAGTGCCATACGAGAGAAGCTAGCTGAACGCCTTGTCCAAAAGCAACTTACTTCGGAGAGTTGAGCTCACCCTCAGTCCCTCACAGTTGCACACTGCCTGCAGAAAGAGTTTCCAACATCTGCACCACAGCCGTTTGTCAGAGGCTTGTGAGACGCAAGTGGAATAAGCAGACCTGGAGGGTGTCTCCAGCTGCAGTGGAGTGGTATTCTGGGTACCTCCTGGCTTAGAACACTGTACGTTCTCAGTGCCCGAGGAACGCAGCTAGTTGAAAGCTGGCTTGTAGGCGTGCTTCCTTGTGCGAGCTGAGTTCAGGGCAGGACCCTCCCGCATTCTGACTGCCCGTAGACGTAGGTCCCAGCATCCTTATGTTAGGTGCCGGAAGAGGTTGTGTGAAGAGCATGTGGAAGTGACAGGATTCTCCTCAAGGTGTATCTGATCTCAATGCAGACATTGCAAACGTCCTTGTTCAATGAGAGTGTAGCTCGGTCCTACCACCCATCAATAAGTGTCTTCCAGACATCTGCCTGCAAAGCATACACACTTCCGAGAGTTCAGCTTATGGACTGTCCCTCCCACATCCTGTCGGCAGGTACACCGCTCTCTTAACAGGCCTAGCCTCGAGCGTGCCTGAAGTGTTGTGAGAGTTAAGTGGAAAGTCCCGGCCCACAAGACTAGTGCATCCAAGCTCAACCCAGCGATTTCCTAGTATTTCCTGTGTGAGCCAGGTGCTACATCCTAAGTGTCATACGAAGACGCTAGCTGAACGCCTTGTCCAAAAGCAACTTACTTCGGAGAGTTGAGCTCATCCTCAGTCCCTAACAGTTGCACACTGCCTGCAGAAAGAGTTTCCAACATCTGCACCATAGCCATTTCTCAGAGGCTTGTGAGACTCAAGTGGAATAAGCAGACCTGCATGGGGTCTCCAGCTGCAGTGGAGTGGTATTCTGGGTACCTCCTGGCTTAGAACACTGTTACGTTCTCAGTGCCCGAGGAACGCAGTTAGTTGAAAGCTGGCTTGTAGGCGTGCTTCCTTGTGCGAGCTGAGTTCAGGGCAGGACCCTCCCGCATTCTGACTGCCCGTAGACGTAGGTCCCAGCATCCTTATGTTAGGTGCCGGAAGAGGTTGTGTGAAGAGCATGTGGAAGTGACAGGATTCTCCTCAGGTGTATCTGATCTCAATGCAGACATTGCAAACGTCCTTGTTCAATGAGAGTGTAGCTCGGTCCTAGCTCCCATCAAAGTGTCTAGCAGACATCTGCCTGCAAAGCATACACACTTCCGAGAGTTGGGCTTATGGACTGTCCCTCCCACATCCTGCCTGCACGTACACCGCGCTCCTAACAGGCCTAGCCCCGATGCGTGCCTGAAGTGTTGTGAGAGGTAAGTGGAAAGTCCCGGCCCACAAGACTAGTGCATCCAAGCTCAACCCAGCGATTTCCTAGTATTTCCTGTGTGAGCCAGGTGCTGACATCCTAAGTGCCATACGAGAGAAGCTAGCTGAACGCCTTGTCCGAAAGCAACTTACTTCGGAGAGTTGAGCTCACCCTCAGTCCCTCACAGTTGCACACTGCCTGCAGAAAGAGTTTCCAACATCTGCACCACAGCCGTTTGTCAGAGGCTTGTGAGATGCAAGTGGAATAAGCAGACCTGGAGGGTGTCTCCAGCTGCAGTGGAGTGGTATTCTGGGTACCTCCTGGCTTAGAACACTGTTACGTTCTCAGTGCCCGAGGAACGCAGCTAGTTGAAAGCTGGCTTGTAGGCGTGCTTCCTTGTGCGAGCTGAGTTCAGGGCAGGACCCTCCCGCATTCTGACTGCCCGTAGACGTAGGTCCCAGCATCCTTATGTTAGGTGCCGGAAGAGGTTGTGTGAAGAGCATGTGGAAGTGACAGGATTCTCCTCAGGTGTATCTGATCTCAATGCAGACATTGCAAACGTCCTTGTTCAATGAGAGTGTAGCTCGGTCCTAGCTCCCATCAAAGTGTCTAGCAGACATCTGCCTGCAAAGCATACACACTTCCGAGAGTTGGGCTTATGGACTGTCCCTCCCACATCCTGCCTGCACGTACACCGCGCTCCTAACAGGCCTAGCCCCGATGCGTGCCTGAAGTGTTGTGAGAGGTAAGTGGAAAGTCCCGGCCGACAAGACTAGTGCATCCAAGCTCAACCCAGCGATTTCCTAGTATTTCCTGTGTGAGCCAGGTGCTACATCCTAAGTGTCATACGAGAGAAGCTAGCTGAACGCCTTGTCCGAAAGCAACTTACTTCGGAGAGTTGAGCTCACCCTCAGACCCTCACAGTTGCACACTGCCTGCAGAAAGAGTTTCCAACATCTGCACCACAGCCGTTTGTCAGAGGCTTGTGAGACGCAAGTGGAATAAGCAGACCTGGAGGGTGTCTCCAGCTGCAGTGGAGTCTTATTCTGGGTACCTCCTGCTTAGAGTACTGCTACGTTCTCAGTGCCCTAAGAACGCAGCTAGTTGAAAGCTGGCTTGGAGGCATGCTTCCTTGTGCGAGCTGAGTTCAGGGCAGGACCCTCCCGCATTCTGACTGTCTGTAGACTTAGGTCCCAGCATGCTTATGTTAGGTGCCGGAAGAGGTTGTGTGAAAAGCATATGGAAGTGACAGGACTCTGCTCAAGTGAATCTGAGTCCAATACAGACATTGCAAACGTCCTTGTTCAATGAGAGTGTAGCTCGGTCCCAGCTCCCATCAATAAGTGTCTAGCAGCCATCTGCCTGGAAAGCGTACACACTTCCGAGAGTTGAGCTTATGGCCTATCACTCCCACATCCTGACTGCCTGTACGGTTCGCTTGTACAGCATTACATTCTACGCGGCACAGGAGCAGAGAGAGCACCAATGACTGGCTTGTCAATTTCGCGCCTAGCGGACAGCTGCCTCCAAGGCATGCACACTCCTTTGGGTTGAGCTAATGGCTTCAACCTCCCACATGCTGACCGCCTGTACCCTTTGCAGCCAAGGGATTTTGTTGGACATGGGATTCAAGCTTTGTGAGAGGCAAGTGTCTATTTGCTCAATCCAGTGACTTTTGATGACTTCCTCCCTCAGATGGGTGGTACATACTAACTTCCAACCCTGAGTACCTAGTTGCAAGCTCTCTCTCGGGGGAACTTCCTTCTGTGAGATGAGCTGATTCGCGGTCCTTCCCACTTCCACACTGCCTGCACATGGAGTTATGAACATCGTCACTAGACATGTATGTCAGAAGCTCATGGGACGCAAGGGGCAAGCTGCAGGCCTCAATGGTGCTGTCACTCGGTGCAGTAGAGCAATATTCAAGAAACGTCCTGACTTCCAGTGCTGCTACGTTCTCACGGCCATAAGAACGCAGCTAGTGGAAAGCTGCATTCGGGGCAGGCTTCCTTTTGAGAGTTGAGCTCAAGGAAGGACCGTCCATCTCGGGTCCCCCTGTGGGTGGAGCTGCTAACATCCTCATGTCAGGTGCAGGGAGACGTTGTGAGAAATGCCTGTGGAAACGTCAGGCCTGCCCTCACGGCAAGGTGAGTTGAATAAAGCGATTGCCAATGTCCTTGTTCAATTAGAGTGTAGCTAGGTTCTAACTCCCCTGTATGAGTGGGGAGCAGACATCTGCCTCCCAGGCATACACGACCCTGAGAGTTGAGCTTATGGACTGTCCCTCCCACATCCTGCCTGCACGTACACCTCGCTCCTAACAGGTCTAGGCTCCGATGCGTGACTGAAGTGTTGTGAGAGGTAAGTGGAAAGTCCCGGCCCACAAGACTAGTGCATCCAAGCTCAATCTAGCGGTTTCCTAGTATTTCCTGTGTGAGCCGGGTGCTACATCCTAAGTGCCATACGAGAGAAGCTAGCTCTACGCCTTGTCCAAAAGCAACTTACTTCGGAGAGAAAAGCTCACCCTCAGTCCCTCACAGTTGCACACTGCCTGCAGAAAGAATTTCCGACATCTGCACCAGAGCCGTTTGTCAGAGGCTTGTGAGTCGCAATTGGAATAAGCAGACCTGGAGGGTGTCTCCAGCTGCAGTGGAGTGGTATTCTGGGAACCTCCTGGCTTTGAATACGGCTACGTTCTCAGTGCCTTAAGAACGCAGCTAGTTGAAAGCTGGCTGGTAGGCATGCTTCCTTGTGAGAACTGAGGTAAGGGCAGGACCGTGCCGCATCCTGACTGCCCGTAGACGTAGGTCCCAGCATCCTTATGTTAGGAGCCAGAAGAGGTTGTGAAAAAGCATGTGGAAGTGACAGGACTCTGCTCAAGTGTATCTGATCTCAATACAGACATTGCAAACGTCCTTGTTCAATGAGAGTGTAGCTCAGTCCTAGATCCCATCAAAGCGTGTAGCAGACAATTGCCTGCAAAGCATACACACTTCCGAGAGTTGAGCTTATGGACTATCCCTCCCACATCGTGTCGGCAGGTACACCATGCTACTAACAGGCCTAGGCCCGATGCGTGACTGAAGTGTTGTGAGAGGTAAGTGGAAAGTCCCGGCCCACAAGACTAGTGCATCCAAGCTCAATCCAGCGATTTCCTAGTATTTATTGTGTGAGCCAGGTGCTACATCCTAAGTGCCATACGAGAGAAGCTAGCTGAACGCCTTGTCCAAAAGCAACTTACTTCGGAGAGTTGAGCTCACCCTCAGTCCCTCACAGTTGCACACTGCCTGCAGAAAGAGTTTCCAACATCTGCACCAGAGCCGTTTGTCAGAGGCTTGTGAGACGCAAGTGGAATAAGCAGACCTGGAGGGTGTCTCCAGCTGCAGTGGAGTGGTATTCTGGGTACCTCCTGGCTTAGAACACTGTTACGTTCTCAGTGCCCTAGGAACGCAGCTAGTTGAAAGCTGGCTTGTAGGCGTGCTTCCTTGTGCGAGCTGAGTTCAGGGCAGGACCCTCCCGCATTCTGACTGCCCGTAGACGTAGGTCCCAGCATCCTTATGTTAGGTGCCGGAAGAGGTTGTGTGAAGAGCATGTGGAAGTGACAGGATTCTCCTCAGGTGTATCTGATCTCAATGCAGACATTGCAAACGTCCTTGTTCAATGAGAGTGTATCTCGGTCCTAGCTCCCATCAAAGTGTCTAGCAGCCATCTGGGTGCAACGCATACACACTTCCGAGAGTTGGGCTTATGGACTGTCCCTCCCACATCGTACCTGCACGTACACCGCGCTCCTAACAGGCCTAGCCCCGATGCGTGCCTGAAGTGTTGTGAGAGGTAAGTGGAAAATCCCGGCCCACAAGACTAGTGCATCCAAGCTCAACGCAGCGATTTCCTAGTATTTCCTGTATGAGCCAGGTGCTACATCCTAAGTACCATACGAGAGAAGCTAGCTGAACGCCTTGTCCAAAAGCAACGTACTTCGGAGAGTTGACCTCACCCTCAGTCCCTCACAGTTGCACACTGCCTGCAGAAAGAGTTTCCAACATCTGCACCACAGCCGTTTGTCAGAGGCTTGTGAGACGCAAGTGGAATAAGCAGACCTGGAGGGTGTCTCCAGCTGCAGTGGAGTGGTATTCTGGGTACCTCCTGGCTTAGAACACTGTTACGTTCTCAGTGCCCGAGGAACGCAGCTAGTTGAAAGCTGGCTTGTAGGCGTGCTTCCTTGTGCGAGCTGAGTTCAGGGCAGGACCCTCCCGCATTCTGACTGCCCGTAGACGTAGGTCCCAGCATCCTTATGTTAGGTGCCGGAAGAGGTTGTGTGAAGAGCATGTGGAAGTGACAGGATTCTCCTCAGGTGTATCTGATCTCAATGCAGACATTGCAAACGTCCTTGTTCAATGAGAGTGTAGCTCGGTCCTAGCTCCCATCAAAGTGTCTAGCAGACATCTGCCTGCAAAGCATACACACTTCCGAGAGTTGGGCTTATGGACTGTCCCTCCCACATCCTGCCTGCACGTACACCGCGCTCCTAACAGGCCTAGCCCCGATGCGTGCCTGAAGTGTTGTGAGAGGTAAGTGGAAAGTCCCGGCCCACAAGACTAGTGCATCCAAGCTCAACCCAGCGATTTCCTAGTATTTCCTGTGTGAGCCAGGTGCGTCATCCTAAGTGCCATACGAGAGAATCCAGCTGAACGCCTTGTCGAAAGCAACTTACTTCGGAGAGTTGAGCTCACCCTCAGTCCCTCACAGTTGCACACTGCCTGCAGAAAGAGTTTCCAACATCTGCACCACAGCCGTTTGTCAGAGGCTTGTGAGACGCAAGTGGAATAAGCAGACCTGGAGGGTGTCTCCAGCTGCAGTGGAGTGGTATTCTGGGTACCTCCTGGCTTAGAACACTGTTACGTTCTCAGTGCCCGAGGAACGCAGCTAGTTGAAAGCTGGCTTGTAGGCGTGCTTCCTTGTGCGAGCTGAGTTCAGGGCAGGACCCTCCCGCATTCTGACTGCCCGTAGACGTAGGTCCCATCATCCTTATGTTAGGTGCCGGAAGAGGTTGTGTGAAGAGCATGTGGAAGTGACAGGATTCTCCTCAGGTGTATCTGATCTCAATGCAGACATTGCAAACGTCCTTGTTCAATGAGAGTGTAGCTCGGTCCTAGCTCCCATCAAAGTGTCTAGCAG